>NC_046156.1:25655960-25905960 GCF_011064425.1 Rattus rattus
AGATGCCTGATCCTATCTCAGACTACCTCAATGCTATTTCCTCAAAAGACTTCCAGAACAGTTTCAAAGAAAGCTGCTGACCTCAGATGACTTCAACACGCCCAGCCTTACAGACTGATCCAGTCAGAACTTCACTTAAGACTGAATTTTCTCAGTGTACAGAGACTGGACAGCAAATGCTACAGCTAGTTTTCTTGAGACTAACCATTTTCCCAATCTTCTTGGGCCCCCAAAAGAAATACTTCACCTCAAATTTTAAGAAAACTACACCGTAATCCCAAGATCAGGGAGAAAATAGGGTATAGGTTAGACTCGGGAATTTCTCTCCTCTTCTCTATCTTTCTTTCTTATGTGGCGGGGGGGGGGAAGGAATTGAAAAGTAAAAGGGATAATATAGGAATATTATCAGAATAATAGGAAAAAAGGGCAGGATTCTTGAATCTACTTTTTTTTAAAGGTTTATTCATTTATTATATATAAGTTATATAAGTACACTGTAGCTGTCTTCAGATACACCAGAAGAGGGCATTGGATCTCTTTACAGATGGTTGTGAGCCACCATGTGGTTGCTGGGAATTGAACTCAGGACCTCTGGAAGAGCAAGCAGTTGGTGCTCTTAACCACTGAGCCATCTCTCCAGCCCATGTTTGTGGGTGCTTGTGCCATGTGCCCATGAAGAAGTCAGAGACCAACTTTTTTTTTCTTTTCTTTTTTTCGGAGCTGGGGAGCAAACCCAGGGCCTTGCGCTTGCTTGCTACCACTGAGCTAAATCCCCAACCCCCTGAATCTACTTTTAAACCAAAGAATATGTTATAGCTAATAATATCACATTGGCATATATATCTTTGTAAATTGATACATATTAAGGTCTTATTTTGTTACATTGGTATAGATTTTTGAATTTTGATACATAATGTTTTATTTTGTTACATTGCTATAGGTCTTTAATGTTGACACAAAATTTGAAGAATTTTTGTTACAAAATACTGTATATTATGTTTCAACTCTTGCATAGGTATTAGACTTTCACAGTTCATTCGAAGGTGTCAATGTAAAGCTCTAGTTCCTTTTAATGCTGCTATTATAAACTGTTTAGGATAATTAAGACATGCAAGTGGATAGACAATCAAACTCATGGTCATGTTAGATACTAGACTAGTTTATCACAAATTATGCTTAATAGGTTGAACGAATAATAAATATCTAGAAACAAACAATATGTGCCTATTCAGATATACTGTGGATAGTATTAAAAAATATGGCACTTAGAGATGGTTTTGTTTTACACTGAGACGTGTCAGTTCCTGACAGCGCTACATTTGACTTGGAAGAAGACATGAACATTGGAAAACTCCAAATGGAGTTGCTTCATATGTGACAAGCTGCCACTGGCAAAAACTGCCATTGCTCTGGTCACAGACAAAATGTCTGTCCAAAACGGGAAGCTGCATGTTCTGCATTTCCTACATACTCAGGTGATATTCATTCCTTCTCAGGTCTCTGACGGGGTTAAAGACAAATACAGTCTCACAGTGAAGCTTAAGTTGTTTAGGATTTAAGAACATGATGTTTTTAGGTTTCAGAAAATGTTTTAGGCTAGTAATACAAGTTGTGATCGAAAGCGACGATAGAACCATCATGATAGAAAATGATTTACATAGAGAACTCTGAACACAACAAGATGGAATAGATGACAGATTACTTTATCCAATTTGCCAAATATGAATGGATTAGATTTTATGAATGGAACTCCTACCTAATAGTTTTCATAACTGTTTCATATATGTACATACTGTATGTTGCTTATTATTATAAAAGAAAGAGCCATTTTATTTAGACAAAGGGGGGGAATGGGAGTTGGTCTGGAGCTGCTATGTATTAAATTGCTAAATTCTGTACCCCAAGATCTGGCTGCCCCAAGATAAATTCAAACATCTACCAACCTTTGTGGTGTAAACCTTGCTCCCAAATTCAAAACTATTAGTTAAATAAAACGGGCGATAGCCAACTACTAGGGAGAACAGAAGGAGGCAGGATTTGAGTTACTAGGCAGAGGATTGCAGGTAGGGATCATGAGGAGAAGGAAAAAGTGAGGGAGAGAGAAGGAGCTCAGAGGAGGAAGGAGAAGGGAGAAGAGGAAGTCTCCGTTTAGATGAAATGTACCAGGAATACATCCCCGAGTGAAACACTTCCTCAGAACAGACTTACAGGCTGATTTTTTTAAACCTACTTTTAATAAGGGTTCTTAAATGCTTTAACTTCCCTTCTAGCCCACCACTCATCGGAGGTAGTGGAAAGGAAAAGTTAATAGAACAAAGGAGGATGTGGGCCTGTTTAAAAATATTTCTTCGGAACAAATCCAATCTGCATTGGCAGAATATTAGCAGTACGGTTCACATGAATTAGCGGAATCAGCAGCAGCAGCAGCTCAATCTACTTGTAAACACCATTCATGGATTAGCCACGGCAGGAGAAACCCTGAGGCTCCGGCGATCAGCTGAAGTCTGTGGAAGTTGCCAGAAGCTGTCTGAACACCACAGAAGGTTCTGGTACATTTCTGTCTAAAGTCATGGCAAAGGATGACCAGCAAAGAACGGCAAGGTGAACCAGCACCATAGTGTTCTGAGCGAGGACCAGAATCGGCAAAGCCCAACAATGACTGGGAGGGAATGGTAGGGCACACCAATACCACACAGTGTTGCCACTGTCTGCTGGGTTCTCTTTATACCCTTTCCAAACATCAAGCATCCTCTCTAGCAAAACATCACACGCCCTTTTCCCAGGCTGATTCCAGAAAAACACCATGTTTGTTCTCAGCAAAACATCCTCCATCGTATCAGATTCAACAAAAACATCCTCTATTAAGGCAGTTTCCAGAAAAATGGCACAACTGAGTCTCCAAAGAAAGAAGAATTTTCCACTTGAGTACTCAAACAGCAAGTATTTGGGGAAGTGGCTTGTCTAGCCATTAGAGAATTAGACTATGAGCAATTTACCCGGTAATTATGCTAAAGCTAAACAAATATAAAACAGCCTGTATCCCATTTATTTGAAAGCTTGATGGGGACAGAAATATTAATTTAAATTACATTCACCCCTCCATGTCCCCCCAAAACTTAGTGTCCTTTTTAAAAAAAAATATCCATCAACTCTAGCTTGTTGGACCTGCTTACTTTAGGTGTGGGGTCATCCGCTGGAGCATGGTTGACCTATCAAGAGTTATCCCTTAGAGAAAACTAACTCTCCTACCCCCCAAAGCCATTAATTGTTCATAGCTCCCCAGTAGGGGGTTGGCTCATGAACCTCTTCCTATTCTGTGTTTAAATGTTGACTGACTTAATCATGTGCAAGAACCACAGATTCTGTGGGTTCATGAATGCAGTGATCCTGTCTTGTCCAGAAGACACTGTTTTTCTTCCCCGCCAACCTCTGGCTCTTACGGTCTTTCTGCCACCTCTTCCACAATGGTCCCTGGGCCTTGGAGAGGGGTGCGATACAGACGCCCCAAGTGTGGCTGAGCACTTCACTGACGTATTCTCTGCACTTTGACCAGTTGTGAACTTCTGCATTTACCACCATTTTTCTGAACAAGAAAACAAAATAATCAGTCAAAACAAAACAAAAAAGATGAGAAACATAATAAAACCCCAAACCCCTCTCTAGTTAAGCGTGAGAGTTGTAATAATCTACAGTAGAGAGACATGACTTGGAAAGGCAGTTTGACAATATGTCTACCTATTGGCATCTCAATAGTAGATTCTTCTCACCAATAGCGTCTTGCCCCTGGAGCCTGTGAATTCTCCAACCTTGAGTTCTTGCCCAGATTTACAGTGTTTGCTCCTAGGGCGAGGGTCTTAAATCCAATCAGAATGTGACTGGTTAGCTTCCTAGTTGATTGTTTTTGTTTTCAATTTGACACAAGCTAGAGTTATCGGGGAAGAAGAAACTCAACTGAAAAAAAATATTTTCATCAGATTGCCTATAGGCAAGTCTAGTGCCTTTCCTTGATTAATGATTGATGTGGTACCAATAAGGTGGTCCTGGTTGTGTAAGAAAGTAAGTTGAGCAAGCAAGCCATGGAGCAAGCCACTAAGTAGCATTCTTTCATGGCTTCTGCGTCAACTCCTGGATGCAGGTTCCTGGCTTGAGTTTCTGCCTTGATTTCTTCCTTAGTGATTGTGACCTCAGACTAGTAAGCAGAAATAAGCCCTTTCCTCCCCAAGTAGCTTTTGGCCATAGTGTTTTAAATCACAGAAACAGAAAGCAAACTACGATGGCTACACCCATAACATTTGTGCTACTATTGTACCCAAGAGCAAGTCTTGTCTTGTCAGTTCTTGTTATAGTTAACGACTGGGTAAAGCTGTTGATTCTTCCCCTGATCCAGCAGTTTGCACAGCACTTTCTGTTGCTTTCGTCACAAGTGACAAAAATGCAAAACAAACTAATGTACACAAAATCAGAAATTAGTTGAAAACACAATCTGATATAATTAAGGAAAATACTGAAAAGGTGAGCTATGAAGATACTGCTGATCCTTAAAAATATTTGAAACCCAGGTCATTTGTAACCCCAGGGCCTTTTTCCTCTTATTCTTTCATCAGATCTATCTGTACATCCACCTCAGGCCCCTGGTTTTCAAGTGTGAGTGTGCATGTGTCTCTGCAGCATCTGCATGTGCTTCATGCATGCCTGTGTGTGTGAGCATGTGTGTGTGTGTGTGTGTGTGTGTGTGTGTGTGTGTGTGTGTGTGTGTGTGTGTGTGTGTGTATGTGTGTGTGTGTGTGTATTTTGTGTGTGTCTGTGTGTTGTGTGTGTGTGAGTGTGAGTGTGTGTGTTTGTGTGCATGTGAGTGTGTGTGTGTTTGTGTGTGTGTGTGTGTGTGTGTGTGTGTGTGTGTGTGTGTAGGCCAAAGGTTGCTATTGAATGTCTTCTTTGATTGCTCCCCACTTTATTTTTCTTGAGACAGGTTTTCTCATTGAACCTGAAGCTCATTGCTTCCACTAGACTACCTGGCCACTGAGCTCCAGGACTTCATCTATCTCTGCTCTTCTCCTTCCTCAGAGGTAGCATTACAGACTCAGCCACAGTGCCTGGCTTCTCCATGGGGTCTAAGGATGTAAACTTGGCTTTATGCTTTCATGCATGTGGTTAGCCAACTGTGCCATTCTCCAAGGTTCTTTTCTCCAAATGTTTTAAAAACTGACTTCTCACAGCGTGTCAGTTTTATTCTTCTTCAGCGCATTCCCTGGTGAGGCAGAACCTTGTCTTCCCATGGTCCGTGACGTGGACATTTTGTACTTGCTCTCATCATGTTCTTTCCAGTTGTAAGCTTGGTTTCCAGTGATGGTCAGGAATTGGCTGTATTTGTGCAGGGCAACTTTCCTTGAACCAATCATGTCCAAAGAGTATACTCTGAAAAGAAGTAGCACGTGCTGCTGCTGCTGGTGGTGGTGGTGGTGGTGGTGGTGGTGGTAGTGGTGGTATTATTGTAGATCTTATTGAAAACGGACACCACACTTCAAAAGGTAAGCATAACATTATAGTGGCGTAGTAAGTGGCCAGTATCCATGCATACTATAAAGCACAGTGGCTAAGTTGTGATAAATGTGTAATGTGCACCAGCATCTATTATAATGATTACTGAGCAATTATCTAATCATCATATAACCATATGACTAATTCATAAACCCATGATAGCAGAGCAGTCTAATGCCATAATCTACTGACATTCATTCTGAACCCAAGTATTATGTAACACATTAACAAACATTTCTTGGCAATGTATAATTTGGAAAAGGCCATAAAACCTTGGGCCTTTTCATTTTCTGAAAACCTCTGATCAAAATCTCCTTAAGTCTTTTTATCTTGCAATGAATAAAATTATTGAACAGTATATGTTGCACTTAAATAGATAACACCAATATCTTACGTCCTCATCTCAGAAGGTAAATTATGTATCTAAAATAAAATAAGCTGACCATGTAAGATACATCTCATGTACATAAACATAAAACAAGATATTTCCTCAGTTTTTCATTTAGTCAAAAATTGTGGGGTAGGGAAAGGGAGATGGCTTAGCGGGTAATGTCACTTGTTGTCAAATATGATGCCCCAAGTTTGATCCCTCACACCCATGTGGAGGAAGGGAAGAATGAATTCTGGCAGGTTGATCTCTCACTTCCTCATGAACAGTGGTGCATGAGAAATATGGGGAAATTTTTAAGTTTTACACTTTTATATGCCCAAACATCGAAGCAGAGAGTAATGTAAAAGTCTTTAAGCTACCAGACTGCACTCATGCCCCCAGTCCTCCCTTAGGACAGTGTAATAATTCACAAGCAGCTTTGACATCACACCATCTCCTGACAACACATTTGTCACCCTGGCTGCTTTTCAAGGAGAGCAAAGGCGATCTAATCCTCTGGTGGGGAGGGACCCTGAGAGCCAATTTCTTGCCCTTCCATTCTTTTTTTTTTCTGACAATGAGTAGTTTTAATATAAAATTATAACACTAGGGTATAATTTCATCCAGAGATTCAGTATGATGTAACCAGACTTAGAAGAACCAGTTGAGTCCTACCTTGATGCATGGAGACAGTTGACTTCTTTTGGTCATTATTAAATTATTGCCAGGAGCCCCAGTAAAGATACAGGACTAATATCTGGCCTATACTTGTCAATCTCTAGTGAATACTAACTGTGACCTCAAGCTGTATTATAGAACAATAGTGATAGAAACTGTATGGTATTGGTACAGAGACAGGCAGGTAGATCAATGGAATAGAATTGAAGACCCAGAAATGAACCCACACACCTATGGTCACTTGATCTTGGACAAAGGAGCTAAAATCATCCAGTGGAAAAAAGATAGCATTTTCAACAAACAGCGCTGGTTCAACTGGAGGTCAGCATGTAGAAGAACGCAAATTGATCCACTTTTATTTCCTTGTACAAAGCTCAAATCCAAGTGGATCAAGGACCTTGGCATAAAACCAGATACACTGAAACTAACAGAAGAGAAAGTGGGGAAGAGCCCTGAACACATGGGCACTGGGGAAAATGTCCTGAATAGCTTATGCTCTATGATCAAGAATCCACAAATGGGACCTCATAAATTGCAAAATTCTGTAAGGCAAAGGACACTGTCATTAGGACAAAACTGCAACCACCTGGGGATCCAGCCCCTACACATACAGTCACCAAACCCAGACAATATTGCAGATGACAAGAAGTACATGCTAACAGGAGCCTGATACAGCTGTCTCCTTATAGGCTCAGGCAGAGTATGTCAAATACAGAGACAAATGCTTGCAGCCAACCACTGAACTGAGAACTGGGTCCCCAATGGAGGAGTTCAAGAAAGGATTGAAGGAGCTGAAGGGGTTTGCAACCCCATAAGAACGACAATACTGACCCATCAGAGCTCCCAGGGAGTAAACCACCATCTAAAGAGTACACATCGACTGACCCATGGCTCCAGCTGCATATGTAGCAGAACATCAATGGGAGGGGAGGCCCTTGGTCCTGCCAAGGCTGGACACCTCAGTGTATATGAATTCTTCTAGGTGTAAATTAAAAATACAAAATGAAATGTCATACATCACTGGATATCTTAAAATATTCTTTCATACCCAAGAACTAAATTTTTCTCCAATTGTACACTGGTCAATCGCAATTGCTAATTTACAGAATGGTGCCTTACTTGCATGTATGATAAATATTAACTTTTACATGACAGTTTGACATAACTGAAGATCTGTCATTTGATATACAGATGAAAATGTTGAGTTAAAGCAACAGAAAATTTTCTAAAGATAATGTATGTAGCCGTGTCTTCTTTTAGCAATTCTGCTTCTCCCTTCAAAGTAGGAAATATATAAAAAAATCAAATCTCTATAAATCTTTTCTTCTCTCCTTACTCCTACTGTGTATATTTGCTTATGACACTGAAAAAATGTTGAACTTACCAATGAACAGTATATATGCAGAAATATATGCAAAAAACAAAAACAAAAAGAAAGGCAAGCTTAGGTGAAGGACGTCATTTTACCTTAAACACATAGGACCTGTCATTGATGAAGTGTATTATTAACATTTCACAACTGATAAGTTAATCATTGACACAGAAACTATGGATAAATAATGGAAAATGCTTCAGAGATTTTTTTTCCATTCAGATTCTTGCTCCAGTGTAGAGGACAGCTACACACTGTTTCTTTTATCTTTTATTGCATTTTTATTTACATTTTAAATGTTATCCCATTTCCCAGTTTCCCCTCCAGAAACCCACTATTCCACCCCCCAATCTCCTGCTTCTTTAAGGGTGCTCCCTTACCCACCCACCGACTGCCTTCTGCCTCCCCACCCTGACATTCCCTTACGCTGGGGCATCTAGCCCGGACAGGACCAAGTTGCCCT
Source organism: Rattus rattus (assembly GCF_011064425.1). NCBI lineage: Eukaryota > Metazoa > Chordata > Mammalia > Rodentia > Muridae > Rattus > Rattus rattus. The sequence continues at coordinate 25,664,382 of NC_046156.1, forward strand.
TCCATTCTTACTGTGAGTGGCATCGGGCTTTCTTCTGAATGCGAGTTGCCATAGATAAAGCTCTGTTTATTTAGCTCCTCTAACAGGTTCCTTTTTTTTTTTTTTTAAGATTTATTTATTTATTATATATTAGTACACTGTAGCTGTCTTCAGATACACCAGAAGAGGGCATCAGATCTCTTTACAGATGGTTGTGAGCCACCATGTGGTTGCTGGGAATTGAACTCATGACCTCTGGAAGAGCAGTCAGGTGCTCTTAACCGCTGAGCCATCTCTCCAGCCCTCTAACAGGTTCCTTTAAGTAGTTAAGACTGTGTACTAGCACTTTCTGTAGTTAAAGTAATTCCTGATCTAAAGAAGTCTCATTTTCTCCCTGGACATCTCAGAACAGCAATGGCTGTAATAGAGACTTGAGTGTAGGACTATGTGAAGCAATGTCTGACCCGTCACAGAAGGAAAAATCTGAGGAAGTCGTGAGGTATCCAAGTCCTTGGTTTCAGTTATTAAAATCCCAGGAGCAGCATCTGATGTATTGGTGCACAAACTTTATAATCTCAGCACCGGGAAGGCAGAGGCAGGTAGATCTCTATGAGTTCTAGGAAAGCCAAGGCCATATAGGGAAACCCTGCCTCAAATAAACAAAAATTAAATTAAATCAATTAAAAAAAAATCTCAGGATTGGCCCTAACCCTGCCTTTCCACCAGGAAATATTGCCTTCATGCTGGGATTTCTGCTCAGCCTCTCAACACACCTCACTCCTTAACCTTACCTGTATTTCTGTCATTTGCAGTGAAGACACATTTTCCAGGAAATAAATCACTTCCTTTGACTCAAAGCATCCTCAAAGCTCAGAAACACTGGCTCCTGCTTTTGTCATTGGTGGCACTGAGGACCAGGAATCACCCCGCACATGACTGATTAACAAGGGATCCTAATGACCCTGACTGCATTCACTCTTCTTTCCAGAATAATCTGAGCTTTGGGGGTTTTGTTATTTTGTCTCTGTTGTTGTTTATTTAGTTTCCTGACAGCCCCTGGACTCACCTTTCATTTCTTTTCCTTCACTCTTCTTCGATGACTTTCGTCTTGAATGGCAGTTCTTACTATGGTCTGAATTCTCCCACACTTTAAATTTTGATGAAAATTTGCAGAACGTTTTCCTCAGAAAGTACCTAACACTACAGAGTTTATTACAACCCCGAAAGTCTCTGACTCTGTCAGATTTAGGTACTAAGTTCCATTAAGAAAGTATATTAAGTAATATAGAAAAATGTTCCCAACCTGGGTAATTACTTAAAGGCTTATTTGTGTTCAGACTGTCTCATGAATTCTCTCCAATTCACTGTCAAGATTCAATTAAATTAAGTGTTTCTTAAATCATTCTATCAAAAAGGAAAGGAATGCATTGTAAAACATCAATTGTTCCTTTCCATATACTTTTATTCGTTGCCCGGATCTAGAAGAATCCTGCTGTATTTCTATTTTTACGTTGAATGTCTATCCAGACAATTGGTATTAATGACTCCGTTATAAGAACACCTTACCACGTGACTCTGAGCATTAGCGTGGGCCACACTTGTTTGCTGGCTCTGCTCTTGAAGACAAAATAGCAAACCATTGTGCAGAGAAAAATCCCTTCGAAACCTACAGTACTGCCTGTCCCCTTCCTCTCCTCGGTGCAGTTACATACAGCCAATAGTCTAAATCAGAGCTTATAAATCCCTGTCTAACATTACAGTGGATAGTTCCACTTTCTGATGATTACAAAAGCCATGCAGAATTACCGGAACATAAACTCAGTGCTAAAAGTTCAGGATAGTAACCAGACACTGTAGTTTCACAAACTAAAGCAAAACAACTCTGAAAGACAGAGAAACTAATGCCATCTACCGTGACCTCCATAGCTCACGCAAGGTGTCTCCCACTTGGTCATTTTCATGACTCTCTCGTCTTAGCAGAGACAGTAGAAGAGTGAAGCAGATGGCTACCTTAGTAACGTGACAGCTGTAGGTTCTCCTCGAAGACCCACAACTTGGGAGTCCTAGGGTTTTTGCATGGGGTATGATCTCTCTCTTATTGAGCAAATCTCAAATTTAACTGGAGAGCAGTTTGTTACTGCCAAGGTATATGTCTACCGCTATCCCATACTTCGGGTTATCCTGCCATTCTGGTCAATGTTGAGGTTCATAGGCATCATAGCTCGGTAAGCCTGTTGGCTGCTTTCTTCTCCTGGAAGCTTGCATGCTACCTTCTGGTACTGCAAAGGTTAGTCCTCAGGGTAGAGGCCGTTCAATTTAGCTCCAGCTCAGGGGTCCTGGGACATGTGTCTGAACTTGTATCCACTTCTGGGGACAACTAAGGGCAGCAGCCATGGTTTGCAAGTTTCTTAGGTAACCCTGACCAACAGCTGAAAAGAGGGCTCTTTATGCCTGATGTTTGGGTTTTCCTTAAATGGTCATTGGCTCTTGCAAGTCAGCCTCCATGAAGAATTTTTATTTAAACTCTATCTGTATATTTACACAGACTTAGATGTATAATTTTTTTTAAAAGATGGATACTTAATAGTCTGAGTCCTTAAAACCTTTTCAGACATCCTTAGGATTATTTTACCCTGTACAGTTTTCTAAAATTATTTTTTGTTCTTCAGGCATGCATAGCTTATAAGTTGAAAAAAATCAATGAAGTGCATGAAAGTCGTAATATAAAACTGTGACCATAAGGAACTAAGTTGCATTAGTTTAAATAAATACAGGCAGATATTTGTCTCTTTTAAAATGGGAAGTTATAAATGAGAAGCTGGCCCCAGACTTATCCTATACCAAGAAAACTGATAAGTGGAATAAATGTGAAAAACAGGCATTTTTCTTTTTTCTATTGGCTATTTTATTTATTTACATTTCAAATGTCCTCTTCCCCGGTTTCCCCTCTGCAAACGCCCAACCCATTCCCCCTCCCCCTGCCTCTATGAGGGAGCTCCCCCACCCACTCACCCACTCCCGCCTCACTGCCCTAGCATCCCCTATGCTGAGGCATTGAGCCTCCACAGGGCCAAGGGCCTCCCCTCCCATTGAGGCTCTGCTGCATATGCAGTTGGAACCATGGGTCCCTCCATGTGTACTCTTTAGTTGGTGGTTTAGTCCTTGGGAGCTCTGGGGGCTTTGGTTGGTTGGTATTGTTCTTCCGATGGGGCTGCAAACCCCTTCAGCAGTTTCAGTCCTTCCCGTAACTCCTCCAATGGGATCCCAGTGCTCAAGTAACAACACTTCCAAAGGAAGGAGAGCAAATGGGTCAACCTCTGCATGTGCTGACTTTCTCCTTTTCTTTCTTCCTTTTTTCTCTTTCTTGTGTCTTTTTCAAGACAGGGTTTCTCTGTGGAGCCCCGGCTGTCCCGGAGCTCACTCTGTAGACCAGGCTGGTCTCAGACTCACAGAGGTCATCAGCCTGCCTCTGCCTCCCAAGTGCTAGGGTTAAAGGTGTGCACTGCCCCGTCCCTCCATGCGCTCACCCTGACTCACATGCCGACTTTCTACATAACATGCACTCCAGATGCACTCACAGGGGGAACCGAAGCCCATAGCAGCTGGAGAATTTTACTGGGATCTGGTGCTCCACAGGTATGATAACAGCACTTGGGAAACAGAATCATGAGGGTTAGGAGTTCAAGGTCGTCCTTGGCAATGGAGAATTTGAAACTAGCCTGAACTACAGATACTGTCTCAAAAACAAAAACAAAAACAAAAACAAAAACAAAAAAGAGAGAGAGAGAGAGAGAAAGCAAACTGCAGTATTTACTCATATATTTTCCGAAGCAGAATCGAACAAGAATATCAGCTCTCTCTTTTTTATTCAAATTTTATTAAGTGGTGTGCTAAGCAGGAAAAGGAAATAGAAAAATCATAGAAATAGAAAGTTAAAAATTTAAATGTTATTACGGACAAATGGACTGTAAATAGAGAGTCATAAAGAATCTCAAATAGATGAATAAATAAATCTCACTTTAATAAGGTGCCTAAATCAAAACTGGTATACAAAATCATTGCATTTCTATATCGACGATAGAACATTGAAAATTATATATATATATATTATATATATGTATACATATGTATATTTCAATTACAGTAATATCCAAAATACCACTTTTAGAGATTAAAAATAGCAAAATAGACACAGCATCTGTTTACTGAGTACACTACTAATGCACATTAAAAAAAAAACCATTTTATTCTTTGTGAGTTTCACATCGTGCACCCCAGCCACATTTATCTCCTCATCCCCTCATATGTGCCATTTCCCCTGGCAACCTGCCCCCCCCCAAATAAAATTAAAAACACACACACAAACAAACCAAACAAAGCATGGGAAATATCTCATTGTGCCACCTGTAGTATGTCACAGTGTGTCCCACAGTGTACCCCTCTATCCACACACCTTCACTTGCAAATGCATTGCCATGACTCATTGGTCTGCTCTGAGACCTCTGGCTTCTACTACTCTATCAATATTGCACTCTCACTGGAACGCCTCTCGGCTATTCTGTTGTTGCTCTGTGTCATGGAGATCATCCAGCTTTGGATCAGGAGGACCGGCCCTTTCACAGTTCACAGTTGATGTAGACTTTGGGGTGGGGCTGGATGGTAACCAGCTGAGCTGCTCAGTCTTCCCGTTCTCCTGCATCACATCACCAGGTGAGCTCTCCCACACTGCTCCAGCTGGGCTACTTAATGCCACCACCAGCAGGAGGCAGAGTCAGCTCTTCTGCTCAGAAACACAATCTTTAAAAGACCTGAAGGAGTAAGAAAACACCATGTTCACGGATTGGAAGACTCGACGCTTTGACACCATTAACTCTCCTAAGCAAATCAAATTCCCTAATACTTTTTGGTTAGCAATAGACAAGATCATTTAAAAATTTATATAGATATTCCAAGTACCTATAGTGGTTCTGGAAAGAAAATAGAACAAAGTTAGAGAAACTCTTTCACTTAGTTGTGAGTCAGTTTATTAAGGGAGGAAAAAAAAAAGCCAAAACCAGGGCTATAGACCAACAGAATGGAGTGAAGAGTTCTGAATGACTCAGGTATCCATGCCTAATTGATTTTCAACAAAGGAACAGAGTAATCCAGTGGGAGGAAGTATAGACTTTTCTCTCTTAAATGGTACCCAGAGTCAACAGACATTCATATGAAAAATAAAACCAAGTTGGAGACATGCCAAAAAGTAAAAGAACCAAGCATCAATCTAAACTTGACAGACATGGTTGAAGATCCCCAAAGCATAAACCATTAAAGAAAATGATTAACTACTGAGTATTTATTGAATAGAACAATACCCAATACATCTTCCTGGAAGTGGATAAGCAAGATGGAGGCTAGAAACTATATGTGCATTACATGGATTTGAAATGAATTGAAATGAAGAATTTTGCAAGTTACCAACAAGGTGTGATTGACACCTTCAGAAATACTGTTTAAGTGAACTATCCCTAAAACTTAAGTAAAACATCAGACTCAGAATAGTAAAACAATGTAACAATAGGACAAATATTGAGGGCATAAAACAAACCCCTAATGTTCATATTTAAGAATCAATATGATCAGATCAATTAAGACTTAGTCATCAGCTATTAAAGATGTTAGTGATAGTAATTATGAAATTTATCTATGTATCTATCTATGTATCTAACTATTATCTATCACTTTATTTAGAGACAGACTCTACCTATATAACTAAGGTAAACTCTGACCTTGAACTCACAGAGTTTAAGTTCCTCCTGCTTCTGACACCCCATTACTGGGATTAAACGCATGGGCCATCATGTCCATCCTGCTGGAATTGCTTTTATCTTTTTAAATACATTTAGTTGTTCAAATTTGCTCCTGATGTAAGTGCATGGGCTTAGGAAGTTCAGTACGTGAATATAATAAGGTAAGAAAAAAAAAAGCCCACAGATACTTTTAATTGTTTTAACTATAGAGATACAAAGAAGCATTTCATATTAAAAGACATTCTGTAAATCGCAACCATAGAAACCTAACCCATCTAACAGCTCAAGGCTGAACACCCAGCTTCTAGTGCAGAGCAGTAGGAAGGTGGTAAACTCTTCCCACAAGGATTTTGCAAGGTCAGCTGTGGTAAAGAAAATGAAGGACGATGTTTGAGAAATATGAGAGCCGACATGATTTACAAAAGTATAATTTTGAATGGCAACACAAAGCATGATAGATAGTGAAGGAAAGCCAAGCTAGACTGTTCATTATATATGATTAAAAACATAATGAAAGCACAAAGTAGATAGATTGCGTGGAATCAGTTATATGTTAGCTCTAATAAAATATTTAGGGATGGTTATTTTTCCACGGGAAAACTAGATCTCTGATACCCAATCCAACACTTATAAGGTAAACAGAATGCAGATTGACTTATCCGGACAAAAGCAGGACTGCTTTAACGTTTTTGTGCACAGTTGTGAATTTGTTTCTTATTTTAGAAAGCAGAAATAATGAATTAAAGAGTATTTAAAGTAGGAGGCTGTTTTTCTTACACAATGGTGAGCAGAGCTCTGTATTCAGTCTTTGAAAAGTATGTAACTTTCTGAGATAGTTTTATAGCTCAAGAAATAAAAACTGTCATTAAAAAATACAGTATTCTTGCATTTTGAACAAATGAAGTGTAAGGGCTTCGTAAATGTTGTATATCCAAAACATAAAATGCTAAATTTTAAGTTTTTCTTCATTGTTCAGCTCTCCAAGAAGGCTTACTTCCCACAAGTTCAGACTCTGAACATGGAAAGTCACTAATGTTTATCACGAGTGCTGGACTTTGCCTCCTTGGAAGCTGAGGAGCTTTGTTGACAGAAATGGGTGTGACAACCACAATTCAACAGCTAGGCACACCAGGACTTTTGTGTTTACTTAACTCAATAGAAAAGACATTTCTTTTTCCTGCTTCTTTTTCTTTTCTTTTTTCTTTCTTCCTTTCTTTCCTTCTTTCTTTCTTTCTTTGTTTTTTTTTTGGATTCTTTTTATTTACATTTCAAATATTATTCCCTTTCCCGGTTTCCCAGACATAAGTTTCCTATCTCATCCCCCTCCCCCTCTTCTATGAGGGTATTCCCCTTCCCAACCACTCCCCCTCCCACCCTCCGACATTCCCCTATACTGGGGGGGGGTCCAACCTTGGAAGGACCAAGGCTTCTCCTTCCATTGGTGCCCAACAAGGCCATCCTCTGCTACATATATACCTGTAGCCATGGGTCAGTTCATGTATAGTCTTTGGATGGTGGTTTAGTCCCTGAGAGCTCTGGTTGGTTGGCACTGTTGTTCTTATGGGGTTGCAAGCCCCTTCAGCTGAAAAGACATTTCTTATGACTCCAGAATTAACCAACATACGCAAGTTGCTGGGGTCTCTGGTTCTGATAATTTTGTACATTTGAACCTCTTATGAATTTATCTTTACACTATTTTTTTTTGAGTTCTTCAACAAGTACTAATTTTTTCCTTTTTTTTTCTTTTATTGGATACTTTTTAAAATTTACATTTCAAATGTTTTCCCCTTTCCCTATTTCCTCTCCAGAAACCTGCTCTCCCATCCCCCTCCCCCTGCTTCTATGAGGTGCTCCCCCACCCACCCCCTCTCTCCCGCCTCCCCGCCCTGACATTCTCCTACACTGGGGCATCAAGCCTTCAACAAGTACTTTTAAAGAAAGTTTTATATGTAAAGAAGTAAATATTCCATTAAATTCAAATAGACTTAATGTAGACGGGTTTCAGGAAAGGGGGAGGCTGACGATGCCTGCCCTACCAGCCAGACTTAGCCTATCTGTCTTTCACGGTTTCTCTGCTTACATTCTCAGCATCTCTGTATTCATTTCATTGTTCTGATTTATTATTATTATTATTGCTATTATTGTTTACTATTATTTAAAATGTTTTGTGTTTTGAGACAGGGTCTCTCTGTGTCTCCCTGGCTGTCTGGTCTTAAACTCACAGAGATCCACCTGCCTGCCTCTTCAGTGCTGGAGTTGTGGACATGCTTCACCATGGCCAGCTTCTTTTATTACTGTGTGTGTGTGTGTGTGTGTGTGTGTGTGTGTGTATGTGTGTGTATGTGTGTGTGTGTGGTGTGAATGCCAGAGGTCAGCATAGGTTGACTTTGATCAGTCTTAAACTTACTTTCTGAGATGGAAACATGTTGTGAAACATTCTGATTGGCAAAGCAGGGTGTCCAACCAGCCCCATTATCTCCCTGTTTCTGACTTCCCCATACTTTCTTCCTCCAAGTGAAAATCTTGCCCCTAACGGTATGGTTAAAACCCCATCTGCTATAAGGAAGCTTTCCTGTAACCCAATACACATCCGATTCCTTCTATCTCTGGATGTTGGCTCTGTGTTTCCTCCCTTGAGAGAGGTAGGCTATCATCAATCCCCACAGACCTCAAAGCATGATATTTCTCAGTAAATAGTCATTTCATCCTCTAACATCAGAGACTCCTCCTTGGGAGTCATCCTTACCTCCTCTCATTTTCCAGGCTTGGTTACTGCCTATTCTATATCCCCAAGGGCTTTGCATGAAGTTCATCATCAAAGTCAAGGCCCTATGCGGTACCCCAGCCCCTGCCTCAAGGCTTCTTTTACCATTCTGCCTTCATGACTCCAGCTTAAGCTCAATGGCTCCCTTCCAGAGATGTAATCTTACCACCGAGGATACAGCAACTACGCCCAGCATTTTATCAGTTAAACAGAACAGCCCGATAACCTATGAGACTATACTCAGTCTTCAATTGCATCAGAAATCTGAGAATGACCAAATATCTATAAACACAGGAAGCCTAACACAGTTTCCAGAAATGAGAGGTTGTAGAGACAAATCTCCACTAGCACAATCCACTGCTCACAACACATGAACGCAAGTCTTCAGCCTTCTGGCCTAGACTCAACTGACAGATTCTTGAAATGCAAAAATTTGAAGGGCTGATTACCCTATTTTGGCAGAGATTATCAGTCAACTATTCTGCATAATTTGTCCCTTTGTGGATAGTATTAGTCTGTAGTTGAAATAGGCAGTTCCTACCTAGTGGCTGTCTAGCCACAAAGTATTGCCTCACCTGGAGGTAAAGATGCTCAATTTCTTTGTTAATTCCACCAAAAGGGAACTATTAGGAACAGACATGTCTCAACAAAATATAAATAACTTTAAATCTCTTATTTTGTGAATTTCTGAGGTTTTTGAAAACCATCTATTTTTATAATGTAATGTGGACTGTTGTCCGTTAACTATCTTAATATATTATCTTGAAAGTACCCTAACAAACTCAGAGCCATGAATTTGCTATTTGGCCCTTAACTCAAATGTGTAATCAACTCAGAAGTTTGTAATGACATCAATAGAAGGACTTTACCTTGTACTTTAAAATTTTTTGTAACAAATAAGTTCTATACCCAAGTAAAGATATGATTTTAGCTTAGTTACCAAATGAGGTTATGGCTATACAACTCAATCTAGCTAGTTCCTCCCTGTTAAATTATGACCATTTCTAAATTCCTCATAAACCAACCTTTGCATAACCACTTTCAGCCCCCCAAAGGTCCAGGGAATTGGGGCGATGACTCTTTAATAACTTCTTGAAGCTGTACATGGACATTGAGATATCCTTGTGGGGTAGGGGGTAGGGAAAATGGGGCAAATGTTGTAGCCTGATGTGCCTGTCTTGACCCAGCTGAAAGTCCTTGAGATTAGGAATCCAAGCAGGTACATTCTGCAAAATATAATTCTCGACAAAAGTTTAGAATCAAGAAATCTTTTTGTTCGATTCTCTTGAACTTAGTTCTTCAGGCAGTCTACCTTATCAATATGACTCTGGAAGGTGTCCAGAGCCTAATTACCCTTTTTAAAAACACAAAGACAAAATTTTCTCCCAAAATACAGTGTTCCTTAGCCTGTAACCAGAAAAGCTTGTACTCTCTCCCAGAGGAATAATATAACCATAAAACTCAAAGTCACATCCATTATGAAAATTGAACAATTTTAAAAAGGGAAGGAAGCTAAACAATAGTGTATGTGCCTGATAGGCTTTTCTAGTCAGTCATATCAGGAAATTAACCCAAAACCCCATGGAGTCTATGTTAAGAGAACCTGAGCTTCCTGCTGTGGTAAATATCAAAAATAACCACACCCTAGCTAGCCAGCATCGTTGAGCCATATGACCTTTAGCGGGGTAATTCATAAAGCAAATTAAACACCATAAACAATTCTAACACCAATAAGTAATCAACTTATCAAACCAGGACTTTAGCCCAAAATATGTCAGTCTGTCAAGCTCTCTACCCAGAACCTCAGATTTTTATTTATTAATAACTTCCATAATATATGTCTCACTCATGTATAGAGTTCTATCGCAACTCTCTACTTGGAGTCAATGACTAATTTTCCCTAAGTTCTGAACTGTGGGTGAAAATCCCCACATGATTTGGGTAAACTCTGTATTCTCTTCTTCTAAAAACGAACTTAATCACCTTATAATAATATCTGTCATTAAGAAGTAGGCAGCTTGTCTAACTAGGATTTTATCCCAAAATATCTATGGAGCCCGTGTTAGAAGGAATCTGAGTATCTTGAAAGACTTTCTAAACAAACTTTGTTAAAAAAGCAGCTTTTAATCTCTAACTCTAACAACAGGAGACCTATAACCTGTAAGCCTAGGCGGCTTCTGTGTTTCTTTGTTTAAGGTTCCTGTGCTTGAAACATCATGTGACTCAAAATGGTGCTGGCCCCCTCTTACTTAGAAAGTAAAACTTTCAACTCTTAGACTTACTAATGGATTCTCGCCCCACATTAGGCACCACGTATTGCGAGAAAATTAAAATAGGGCTTTCTTTTAACCAGCACTGGATCATGGCATCTATTAGATATTTTCATCTCAGTCAGCAAAGCGTCTCACCCACTTTGCTCTATCCTGTATCACATTGCCAATGTCTACTCTCTGAGCCTGGCAACAATCTCTCTACCCTTCTAGTTCCCAAGGCAGGTTGCCACCATGGCAGTCATCCACATCTCAATTCTGTGATGACACAGTGTGTACAGCCACCACACATTCTCTTGAACTCAATTAAATCACCACATGAAAGGACACACAACACAATAACCTCTGATCCAACTGATAAGATATAATTGCCCACCTAGACATACAAAGCCCTGTACACATCCATCCCTTAAGAATATTCATAACAACCTGTAAATGTGTAAAGAGGAACCTTAACATCTGCCTCCATGTTCTCTCAGCTGCTTCTTCTCACTCCAGTCTCCTCCTCTCTAAAACTTTTCTCCCACCCATCCTTCCTTCTCATCCAATAACAGGACTTGTTCTGTCTTGTACCTACCTTCAACTGTATAATGACGTTATCCTATACCAACCAACCAGAGCTCCCAGGGACTAAACCACCATCCAAAGAGTACACATGGAGGGACCCATGGCTCCAGCTGCATGTGTAGCAGAGGATGGCCTTGTTGGGCACCAATGGGAGGAGAAGCTCTTGGTCCAGCCAAGGCTGGACTCCCAGTGTAGGGGAATGTCAGGGTGGGGAGGAAGGAAGGGAACACCCTCATAGAAGGGCATTGGGGGATGGGATGGGGGTTTAATGGAAGGGAAACTGGGAAAGGGAATAACATTTGAAATGTAAATAAAAAAATCCACTTAAAAGAGAAATGTAAATTAAAAATATCCAATAAAAATATTATCCCACAAACAACAACAACAACAATAACAACGAAACAGAAAACAAAAAATCAAAAACCTGGAAACAACAACAACAGAAAACATGACACCTAATCACAATGGTTCTTCACTATGCTGCTTTTGTGGACTGTCCCTTCAAATGGAAGTTTTTATGTCGTTTAGGAACACCCCAAATTGTCAGCTAAATACTCCGCCTGGCTAACTATGCAACATGAACTTTTAAGCAGTTTGGAGTTACTCTGCTAGTTGTAAGAATAACTCAGTAAGGTGCATAGAATTCAATGACAAGATTTACTCACCACATTAATTAACTATGTTTAAATATGCAATGTGATGTATTTCCTCATAATGAAAATATCACATGCTCTTTGCAAAATTTGAACAATGGAGAACATTGGGAGTAAAACTTGCTACTTTTTTACACTCATACCTGCAAGAAAGATGATCAAACTTTACTTGATTTACACTTTTGGAGTTTTTAGTGGATAGAACATCCTAGAAAATATACTTTACAAGAGCATATTATGGTACTTTCTTTAACCATTACTACATGGGAATCATTCCTGATCTGTATGTTCAGAAGTAGGTCAATGTTTAAACAATCATGTACTATACTCCATACACAGATGCTCTAAATGTGTTTAACCAGTGCTCAACCAATAGACAATGAAGTATTTTCCAAATTTGTTTTTACGAGAAAAACAAACTTGCAACAAAATCTTCTTTATATCGTTTCCTACCTTTTGAAACTATTTTTTTTTTCAGGGAAATTCTTACAGACAAAGTTTCTCTTTAAACAGTCTATTTTATTTTATTTTTCCTACACTCGTCAGTTGTTTTGTTTCCAAACCAAATGTCTTACTTAAACATTTCCTGTAAGTTTCTCTTTGAAACACAATATTAAGTACAAGTTTATTGTTCCTATATCTTCTATATATTTTCATTTACTCTACCTTAATTTCTAGATACTTGTGTTTTCTTGATAGTTTAAGATTTTTATATCAGGTCTAAGTAGAATTTTTCCAGCTATAATACAAACTGTTTATACTATATTTTCCCCAGCGCATTTTATTCTTTTATCTTGCATTTGTTGTACATTTATTTTCAATTAAATAATTATTTAATTTTCAAGCACTTCAATAGAATATATCATTTGTATCAGAAGAGAGAAATACTTAAAAGTTACTAAATCTAACTAAAAAAAATACTTCTAAAATAAAGAAAAAAATCAAGGTGCAAATTTCCAAACTGAATTAGTAGGAATTTTCACAGTGGAGACAAGAGTCAGCCAAGTGTCCCCACACTACTTCTAGATATTTAAGGAGTGGGACAGTCTATGGAATGGAGATTTTCAGCGGGCTTTTGAAGAAAGGGACGTTATCATCTCCTCAAGATAACATTTTCATCCCTTTTCCGATGTTAACAGCAAAAACACTTGAGAATTTGGTAACTGTCTCAACACAAGAGGGAGCCAACAACAGATGGAAATTGAATTGACCCTCAGGGACTGCAGAATCGAGGGAAAGGATTTTACTTTGCTTTTTCTTCTCTTTTCTCTCTTTCTCTTTCTTTCTTTCTTCTTTCATTTTTCTTTTCTTTTTTTTGAAACTTGAATGAAACCTATTCTGATCTATTTACAGTTATAACAATTATTTGAATTGAGTAAATCTTCGTAGTTGTTTTAGCCAGCATCTTTCCTGACACTCAAACACCTGAGCTTCCGCCATGGTCTTAGATAAGTGTGGGTATGACATACTTCTCTCTGTTGGTTCCTTTCTCGTGCATTTGAATCGTTTCCCTTGTCTGTCTTTGTTTGACTCTAGAAGCAGCTGCAGCCACCTTGAATGCCACTGTGTCTCCATCCGGTACAATGCCCTCTGGAAACTGGACACCTGAGCTGGTTGTTGAGTGCGTGAGAAGAAACTATGCCCACTGTCGAAGATCCTTACATTATCTGAGTTAACGTTCACCGCTTTTCACCATCCTTTGTAAAAAATCAATTCTCTTTTCATAATAAAAATGTAGAAAAATCCCACAGACCCACACGATGAAGAGATGCTTACAGAATATAGCCAGCTGAAACCCCAAATTATAATAGCTTTTTTGTTATCTGATCATGAATATCATTTGCCAAGTAGGCAGGCCGAGATTTTTAGAATAGTATGATTTTGAGTGGCTTCCTAACTGCTGGGAAAACAGATTATAGTATATTTTATATTTAGTAACTTAGTTTATATCCTTAAGGTAATCATAACATTTACTCATTTTAACTTATTAAACAGTGGAATTTCCCCCTGTTTTCGCTGTTATAAACAATGCTTCTCTGTGTGTGCCTGATTGCTCCCCTATAATAACAGTCTATATCAGTCTACTTTCTATTGGTGTATCAAGATACACGAAACTTCATAAAGAAGTTAGTCTAGGTCAGGGTTTTGGTTTGAAAACCCCATGTCAGATGGATTCATGTTCTTAGTCTCTGGAGAGGTTCCCATTTGTTCCTCATAGGAGTAGATGTGAAATGGAGATGTCACATTCGGGGATCCAGAGAAGGATACAGGGGACTTTATCTGTAACCCTGGGAGGCCCACACTAATCCTTCCAAGCATAGCAACCCAATGGCTCCTCTTAGCTCCTGTTCAGCTCTGTTCCTTAAAGGCACTATTATTTTTAATATAGTTACACTGGGGGCCAAGATAGCAACACAGGAACACATTGGGAAAACAGACTCATGCCATAGTGTAGGACTAAACAAAAGATTGACATCCGATCAGGATATTGACAACCTCCCTTCTTCTGAAAATGGTTGCAGTTTTAATATCTGTGTATAATGAAATTCTTTCTATAGTCATACCGACTTTTAATCCTACCAACAACAGCCCAAGGACTGGCCATTCATCTCTCCTGGCTAGTGCTTAGTATTGAAGTCTCACACTTTGCTAGTCTGCTAAATGTGAATGGTTTTCATTAGGTTTTAAAACAGTGTTCTGCGTTTGCTCTGATACTGCCAATTTTTTTTAGTTATTAAGCTTTCTGCATTGCCTGGTCATGTCAATTGCTATTGCTTATTGTAATTAAAAGGAATTTCTAAATTATACTTTTATTTGTGTGTGTGTGTGTGTGTCTGTATGTGCACGTGCACACTTGCTCGTGAGTGCACATGTGTTTGCCAGTGGAAGTCAGAGAACAACTTGAGAGAGTTGGTTCCCCCTTTAGTGCTCATATGCCTGTAGGTCAAGCTGACAAGGGATCAATTGCGCTGCATAGTTTTGTCAACTCGACATAAGCTGGAGTCACCTGGAAGAGGGAAACTCAACTGAGGGATTTTCTCTACCAGACTGGCCTTTGGGCATACATGGGGGTGTTTTCTTAACTGCTATTTGATGTAGGAGAACCAACTGTGGGCAGTGCCATCCCTGGTCAGTTGGGTTAGGCTGTCAAGAAATGTGGCTGACTGAGCTTGGGCATGAGCCGGTCAGCAGCATTTTCCCATGGTTTCTACCTCAATTCCTGCCTCTAGGTTCCTGCTTGAGTTCCTGACTTGGCTTCCCCCAGGGATGGACTATATAAACCCTTTCCTCTCCAACTTGGTTCTACTCGGTGTTTTATCACAACAGGAAGGAAAGTAGAGCACTTTGTAACCCTGGCTAGCACGGAACTTGCTATGTAGACCAGGCTGGCCTCAAACTTGAGCAATCCTCTGGCTTCTGCCTCAAGCTCCACACTCAGACCCAAGCCTGTACCACCACATTTTCTTTATCCAGCCAACTGCTGAAGGATATTTAGGTTGGCTCCACTTTTCCTCTTAGTGTTTTTAGGGTTTTTGTTACAGCTGTTGTTTTGTTTGTATGTTTGCTATTGTGACTATTATAGCAACAAACGTGGAAAGACAAGACTCTCTGTGGTGTAAATGCCTGAGTGGCTGGAGTGCATATCCAGGAGTAGTAAGGCTAGATGATGTATTAGTACATCTTGGTTTTGAAGACCTTCCACATGGGTGTTTATAGTAGCAATGGAGTTCGTGTTGCTCTCAGCAGTAACTAATGGTTCCTTTCTCCTCACATCCTTGCTAGCATTTGCTGTCATTTTTCCTAGTTGTCGTCTTGACTAAATGAGTTAAAATCTCAGAGCAGTGTTAGTTTGCATTTCTCTGATCACTGGGGATGTTAACTGGCCATGTGTGAGTCTTCTCTGGGGAACTCGTGATTCAGTTCGCATCATTCAGTGCTGAGATGATGTGGGGTGGTGTTTAATTTCTTTGTAGTTATTATTATATTGTAGATATTAACCCTGTCTACTGTACACTCAGCACCCTTCCCCATCCTACAGGCCTTTCCACTTTAGTGACTTTTCCTTTGATTTACAGAATATTTAAGTTTATGTACATCTATTTATGAATTCTTGGGTTCATTTCCTGTGATATTGGAGCCCTTTTCAGAAAGGCCTTGCCCGTTCCTATATATTGAAATATTTTAGTTTTTTCTAGAGATTTTGGTGTTTTATGTCTGGTTTTAAGCCCTTTGGTCCATTTTTGAATTGATTTTTGTGCATCAGGAGGGGTATGAACCAAGTTTCACTCTTTAACATGTGAACATCCAGTCATTTCACAATATTGAGAAGGCATGGGAGGTCTGTTCATCCTGCCATGGTCAATTTCTTTGGTTTTCTAATGCCTTTTGTTTTGTTTTTAATGTATAGAGCTTTATTGCTTCTGTCAGTCTTATTCCATGGAAACTTTTGTTGTGTTTTAGTTTTAGTTTTGAAGCTATTGAGACTTGAGATTTTTTTTAAAAATGGCTTTTTTGCAGGCCCGGCCACTACTGGCATATAGAAAGGCTATTGACTTTTTGTATGTTGCAGGAGGCTGTGCATATGTGCTATCTGTCTACATATGTACATGTATGCACATGTGTGAAAGTGTGCATGCATGTAGGTATGGGTGGACGGGTGTGATATGTAAGGTATACGTGGGGTTGTGCATGTACATGTGTGCGTGTTTATGAAAGCATGTATGTGTGTTTGTGTGTGATATATGTGAGTGTTTGGAGTTGTGCACGCACATGGGTATGGATGTATGAGTGTGTGTGTGTATGTTTATGAGGGCATGTATGTGTGTTTGTGTGTGATATATGTGAGTGTTTGGAGTTGTGCATGCACATGGGTATGGATGTATGCATGTGTGTATGTGTATGTGTGTGATATATGTGAGTGTTTGGAGTTGTGCACGCACATGGGTATGGATGTATGCATGTGTGTGTATGTTTATGAGGGCATGTATGTGTGTGTGGTATGTATGTGTTTGGTTGAAGATAGAAGTAATGACAGCATAGTTTCTACTCAAAGTGAAGCAGATCTTTTCAAACAGGAGGGGGAAGTGTCCAATTCACAATCACCAAGTTCAGTAAGGCTTTACAAAGATAGATCTCCTCTACAGTGGAAATGAAGTTCAGGATCTCATGACCATGAGTTGATAGAAGGACAGATATTTGTGGAAATCTGCTGCGGCTCTCAGAGAAGTAGGAAGTGAGGAGTGTGTCTGAGGGTCTGAGGAGAGAGACTCAGAATTTGACATAAGAGAGAAAGGGCTGAAATATCCAGCTCGATTCCTTCTGAGTACTTTGGGGCCATTTGAAGTCCAAGGCCACAAATTAAAGATGGAACAGTGTTTTTTTTTCTTACTCATATTCAGCCACAACCTGAAAATGGAGGGATTTGAACAGGAGATGTAACCAGAGCTGTAGTTTTGTCCCGTGAATATCACCAGGGCAAACGGAGGAAGGAGAGTCTGTGGTATGTCCCAGTTGTAATGTCTGACAGTGGGGATTTAAGATGGTGAGGTCAGGCCTGGTGAGCCCCTCTTGGGCATGCAGGATGGTGAGGGGGTGAGAGGCTCAATGTGTGAGCTTGGCAGGGTTAAGGCACCATTAGATTCAAGTTACAAAGAAGAGCTGGACTGGGAAAACCTTCAGACAGATTCAGTTTAACTTTGATAGAACGCTCTCTGTGACAAGTCTGTGTGGTGAGTCCTAGAGTTAAGGGATTTCACCAAATATTCCATTCCTTCCTGCTTCATGAGTTCACCCACTCAGACCTCCAATGTTATTTTCCAGAATGGGCATAAATTCTAAGCCCAAATCAGTATGGAGGCAGCTAAGGCTTCAGTTTCTCAAAGCTGTGTTTGGAACATGGACACTGGGTGAAATAACTCTGAGTGTCGATTGTGTTTGGGTGTCCTGCACCAAATTCTTCACTAGTGACTTACTTGCTGACAAGGACCGGGCACCTTTGCAAGAGTCTCTCCAGTTTCTTTTGACTCCATTTGACTTAATATCACTACTCTTCACCACTTTTGTCAAAGGAAAGAGTTCCTGCTCTTTCTTTCCTTGGGAAACTTTGGGAAGTTTGAATCAGGCTCCCTTTATCTCATACTGATAACAGAACTCACACTTTTCCAGATATTTGGCTCCAGTCAGGGTGCTAGCTATGTCCTTTAAAAAAACAAAAATAAAATAAAAAGGCAAAGGAGCATTGGCTTTGTCCAGTGGAGTGACAAAACGTATAACAACCACCCCGGGACAGCCTCATGCTCAGTAGTTGGCCAACACAATCTGGACACACAACGTAGACTCTGGGGGATTCTGTGTCCTTCCTCTGGTTTGGTAGTTCTTGCCTTTTGTGGCTATTGGTAATAGTGGTAGCCATTTTTGTTTGTTTGGCTTTTAGAGAGAGAAAGAACAAGAGGTTGGGTGGGTAGTGTGAGAAGAGTTAGGGACAGAGAACTATAATAAATTTTAATTATTATAAAATTACAAATTTTAAATGAATTAAATTAATTTTAAATTTAAAAACAGTTGTTCTTCTACTAAGAAAATATAATTATGTTTAGTTTTTGTGTCATTAGAACAAAAGTCAGTGTCAGTGATACTCTGTGCTTAAATCTATTATTGAAAGCTTTGTAATTTTTATTACATTTTATTTATTTGTGTGTGGGGGACACATACCATGGTGCAAGGGTCAGGGGTCCAAAAACAACCTGCTGGGGTCTGTTCTCTGTACCAAGTGGGTGCCCAGGACTGAGTTCAGGCAGCCTTTGTCTTTATCCACTGGGCTGACTTGCCCGGCCTTCATGCACTCTTTTATTAGCCATTATGACATATAAAAACAACACAGATAGAGACCAGGCACCTTACCTCGCCCAAGAGATATTCATCTCCTCTATTATCTACAACCAAAGAAAAATTGCTGTTATAAATTGTGTTTCCAGTCCCTGGACCTCTCACAAGTTGGCCACAAAAATGCTTGACCATTTTTGCTCAGATACCTAGTGTATCTTTGAGGTTTGGGCCAAAGCACTCCTGATGTCATAGTGTTATAGTAAGTTTATTAATAATTGACTGTGTTTGGCCCCTTATACAGCTCTCAGATCTATGCAAAATTAGTAAGAAATGCATAGAAGACCTGGAAAAATGTTTGCTGTGGAGCATGGAGACCAAGGTGATCATCCAGAACATTATAAGGAAATTAGGCACACTGGCACACTCACAGATATTCATTCCCTAACACACTGGCACACTCTTTCACACACTGGCACACTCATTCACACACTGGCACACTCACACACTAGCACTCACACACTGGCACACTCACAGATATTCATTCACTAACACACTGACACACTCCTTCACACACTGGCACACTTACACATTGGCACACTCACACACCAGCACACACAGAATTCCATCTAATCACTAGAGCAGGAGAGAACCCTGGGGTTCCCTGGCCACACTGTCCAGTTAACTCAGTGAACTGCAGAGCTAGTGAGAGGCCACAGCTTGAAAAATAAGGTGGAGATCAATTGAGAAAGACACCTAACATCAGCCTTTAGCCTTCACACACATGCTTACACACGTGCACATGTACCTGCACAAAATGTGCACACACATCCACAAACACCAAAGAAATGCACAGAAGACAAAAGTCAAAGCTTGTGGCGTCAGTGTAAAAAGGACCAATGGGTTCTTATAAAAGCCTGAATGTTACATTGTCAATGGCACACATTTATGAACACGTGTTATGGCATACTGAGACCGATCCATTTTATTTAAAAAGTTTGACTAAAGCACAATGCTTAAAAAAAGAAGACAATGTAAAAAGAAGAAAATGGAGGGCTGAAGAGATGGCTCAGAAGCTAAGAGTGCTTCCTGCTCTCTCAGACGAAAGGACTTGAGTTCCTAGCACCCAGTCTGGGACACACTTACTGCAGCTCCAGGGGAGCCAATGTCCTCTCGGGCCCCTAAGGGTGCCCACACACATATGGCATAAACTCACAGACACACAGACACACAGACACACAGACACACAGACACACACACACACACTCACAGACCACACACACACACACACACTCACAGACCACACACACACACACACACACACTCACAGACCACACACACACATACACACGAACATAAATTGAAAATCATTTAATAGGTAATGAATATTGTACATTGTAGGAAGAGGGAAGTCAAGTGAGGATATTGGCTTCCCCGTGCGTGATATGTATGTATTGGAACCGAGAAACCGGTGGGTGAATGTTTAATTAGAAAGAAGGGCAACGCAGCATGAAGACTAACAGAAAGCTGAAAGCAGGAAGATTACGAGAGGTACAATGAGATAAGTAATAGGCCTAAAGTAAGGAAGATAGCAAGGTGGGAAATAATTCAACTTCCCCGAGAAGTGGCTTTGTAATATTTATCAAGTAATTAAAATATTAATATCCTTTGACCCAGTTATTTTACATCTCAGAAGATAACCCAAGGGGGAAATCCTGAAATCTGAAAAATAACCACTCTTCACTCACTCCGTTTGTGGTTTAAAAGGAAAAAAAAAAAAAACAGAAATGGCTGCCTTCATGTATAATCTTGAAAATGATAAAATATCGGCTTACAGGATGAAAGCAGTTATTTTTAAAAAAATTGTGTAAGATATCCGAAAGGCATGAGAATCTCGTTATGCTGTAGGGCTAGTCTTCCATATATCCACGGAGAAAAACGTGTGTGATGTGGGATCGGTGGGTGCTTATAATGATATGCCGTGCTGGGAAAAAATACAAAGCTAAAACTAAGCGTTTGCTCCTGGGCAGACATTACTCAGATTTTACTCCGTCAAGTGTGCTCCGAGGATAAGCGGAGGGTGACTGCAAAGGCTGCAGACGGCACTGGGGATGCGGTCCCTTAACTAGTGTTTCTCAGATGTGCTCCTCAGAACCTTAGTGGGGAAGAGGTGTTTTGCTTAGTTTTGTATTAAATCTGCATATGGGTTTTGTTTAATGAGGCAGACTCCAATAACATTTACAGAAGACAAAATGGTTTAAGGAGAATTCTACTGCAGGACCACTAGAAGTTTGGATGGAAGATGATAAAAATAGCACAGAATTTGTATAGAAAAATATAACATCGCATCATGTAAAAAATGTGTCCCATACAGGTGCAGGCAGAGAATTCGCTAACTGGTTGTCTGTTTCTGGGCAGTGATCTTAAGGGGATGATATCGCCCTGCTCCTCCATTTTCCTTACACTTACCTGTAGCATAAGATTTTTTTCTTTCTGTAAACCTGGAGATTATTGTGTTAAATGCAGTAAATGAGAGACAGAAAGGCACATATGGCATCGCAGTTGTGCCCTCTTCAAATATATAGAAATGAAAGGTAGAATGGTTGTTACCAGAGGCCAGGGGAAACAGAGGGGAAGCCAGGTATCCTAGCACATGGGAGGCAGAGGCATGTGGATCTCTGTGAGATCGAGGTCAGCTTGGTTTGCGTAGTGAGTTTCAGGACAGCCAGGTCTATGCAGAGAGACCTTGTCTCAAAAGAGCAAAACCAAACCCCAAGCTCATCAACCAAATAAACAAAAAAAGGAAAGGAGGAAGGAGAAAGGTTATCTGATGAGCACAGAGTTACCGCCAGGAGCTGTTCTTTCCACAGTAGCTGTTCTGAGAGGGTGACGGTGGGAACCATTTTGAAAGCATTTGAATGTTGTTTGTAAGCTCTCATACACTATAGTTGAACATGCTGGCCCTCCCACCTGCCACTCTCCCTTTCCTTACCCCTCCCTGGCCCCTGTTAGCCTCCTTAATGCTAGCTGAACTGCTAGGTATCACAAGAGGTAGCCACACTCGGCCTGACTTAAACATCATGCAACACACACCACACTCACGTGCACACTTTTCCTATGCAGATGAATAAGTTAGCATTTATTTTTAAGTCTTAAAATTTCCACAAATGTTAATTACATCGATGATCTCTTTAAAAAATATCACACACACAAAAAAATCCAACCAGAACCCACACCATTTTAGGTCAGACACACACTTCTCCTTCTAGCGACTGTCTCGCTGGTCTTCACCGAGGCTTCTCAGCTGTACAGTCTGACGTAAGCATTCGTGGTTTCCAACAATAGTCTCTCTAATCTCTAGAATAATGGCCATTACTCTTCAGAAAAGGATTTCCTCTTTCAACAATTATAGTCTGCCCAGTTCTGAGCCCAATTTTCCTCCTGAAATCACAGAAACAGTGCAGTACGCCATTTTCAGGGAGACACAACTATGATGCTGCCTGCCTGCCTGCCTGCCTGCCTGCCTGCCTTCCTTCCTTCCTTCCTTCCTTCCTTCCTTCCTTCCTTCCTTCCTTCCTTCCTTTTTTTCTTTCTTCCTTTCCTCCTTTCTTTCTTTCTTTCTTTCTTTCTTTCTTTCTTTCTTTCTTTCCTTCTTTCTGTTTTCTTTTAATTTTCCCCCATTTTTATTAAATTGGGTATTTCTTATTTACATTTCAAATGTTATTCCCTTTCTTGGTTTTGTGTCCATCAGCCCCCTAACCCCTCACCCCCTTCTATATGGTTGTTTCCCTCTCCATCCACCCCACCCCACGTTACCACCCCCCCACACACACACACAGTCCCCTGCACTAGGGGTTCAACCTTGGCAGGACCAAGGGCTTCCCATTCCACTGGTGCCCCAACAAGGCTATTCACTGCTACATATGCAGCTGTTTTTCTAAAGTGCGTAATTATAGCAGAAATTTTTTTCTTTTCTCTTTTGTAAAACGGCAATTCATGACCCTTGCCTGAGAATTGCTATTGAGCCATTCGTATCCTTCTTATCATTTTCCTTGAAATCTTCCACCAAGGCAAAGCCAAAGTTACAACTTTCCACAGTTGCGACGAACTTTCTCAGTGCACTATTTGTCTATAATGTTGTTTTCCTATCTTCGTGTCTTTTTGTTTCCATTCTTCTTTAGGAGCTCAGTGTATATTGCTAGTAGTAAACTCAAAATTAGTGCAGACATTCATGAATTACACGAGTAGACTAATCTGGTTTGAAAGACAGGCAATTTGATTTTTAAAGATCACCCTGAAATACAGAAATAAAACACTTCTCAATGTTATTATGCATAGGTGCGTTCTAAAAAAAAGTATGATTTAATGGAAGCTCGGAGTAGAAAGATGTCTATCAGAAGCTGACAGCACAGGCAGAAAGGAGAAAGTGGAAAGGCTGAGGAGTGGGTGTTGGCTATAGTTAGATAAAAGCAAGAAGCTCTGGGGTATTATTGCCCAGTAGAGAGAGGACAGACTGCAGTTATATACTGCATTGATCAATGAGCTGAAAGAAAGATTCTGAACATTTCCCTGTAAAGAAACAGTGAATGTTTGAGGGGACAGATAGATTAAACCTAATCTGAACATCTCTCATCTGAATACACACATGTAAAATATATGTGTATATGATATATTATATATGTATATACATATTTTGTATATACATTTATACAGTGCATTTATATGTATATACATTTATACAGTGCATTTATATGTACATACATTTATGCAGTGCATTTATATGTATATACATTTATACAGTGCATTTATATGTACATACATTTATACAGTGCATTTATATGTATATACATTTATATGATATATATATACATATATATATACATATATATATATCATATGATACTCTTAGTTAGGTTTTACTACTGTGAAGAGATACCATGACCAAGGCAATTCTTATAAAGGAAAACACTTCATTGGGGCTGGCTTACAGTTTCAGGGGTTTAGTCCCATGGTGGGGAGCATAGCAGCATCCAGGTAGAAGGAGCTGAGAAGTCTACATCTTGACCTGCAGTCAGCAGAAGGGACTGTGCATCACATTAGCATAGCTCAAACACAAGAGACCTCAAAGCCTGTCCCCATAGTGACACACTTCCTCCAACAAGGCCACATCTACTCCCTATGGACCAAGCATCCAAGCACATGTGCCTACAGGGGCCATTCCTATTCAAACCACCACAGGACTTTATTAATGTGTATGACTTTTACATTTCTTTGGGTCTCCTAGGAATACATTTAATTTGAAATTGCATTATAATCAATTAAATAAGTGAAACTGGAATGCTTTCCGCTTTCACACGAATTTCAAGCATTTTTTACCCTCAACTTTTGAGTAAATCTTCTTTTAAACTAACACGTATTGGAAATTTAAAGTGTTCATTTTTGAGTGAACTTTAAGAGATTCCTGTGATGGATAATTTAGATGAATTATTACGGGTTTAAGGATTACTTTCGCACTGCAGCTTAGCAGCTAGGCACAGTGGAGCACTAATCGATAAAGCAAACTTTCACCTGTCAATCACACTGCTTCAAAACGGGCTCTTAAACTTAGCTTTGTAAGCACAGTACCTGCTTTGAGCTTTTGTGTTAAGTTTGGGTCTTTAACAATTGTTCTTTTCCTTCACTGTCAGAAATAGATAGTCAGTGAAGACATGACTTATTTTTCTTTGAAAGGCCACACTAACTGTATTGTATATACTCCATGTTTCTTGAAGATGGCTTTACCCAGGAAGACACCATAATTATGACAAATTAGTTAAGCCAATACAACAAGAAAGAAATAGTGTTTAGTCATGATTTCACAGGTATGTGCTATCGCTTAAATTCTGACTCTATTACTAGGGTTAGTGTTTGGCAACTTCTTAAAATCTATAACTAAAAATTTAAAAACACTTTAAATTCTCTCTCTGTCTCTCTCTCTCGGCTTAGAATTTTCAAAACCTACTTTTAAGAAGGGTTCTCACGTGCTTAGACCCCATCCCACCCCGCTACCACTGGCCCATCATCTATAGGTAAAGTTTAAAAGATGGTAAATGGGACAAGAGGATGTGGACCTGTTTAGAAGCAGCTCTTTGGTGATTCTAATCTCTGTTTATCTGGATACCAGCAGTCCAGTCCAGTAGTGTCAGGACACCAAACACGAATCAGCAGCAGTGGCATGATCCAGCAGAAACAGCCAGGCCTCCACCAAATCTGTAAGAGTCAGCGGTAGCGACCAGAACCAGTGGAGACACCAGGAGATGTCTCTGCTGTGCCTCTCTCAATGAAGTGAAGAACTATGAAGACTGGAAATCAGTGAAGTGTTGCAATGCCAGCTATGCAAGCACACCATCACTGTCTGTTGCCAGCTATGCTAGCACACCATCACTGTCTGTTGCCAGCTATGCAAGCACACAGTCACTGTCTGTTGAGTCCTATTTATACTCTCTCCAAGCATCACACGTCCTCCCATGGGTCTCCCCTCAGCCGAACACCACGTGAGTCTGCATCACATGATACAACCAGAAACTTCTTCTTCATCCCCCACCCCTGTTGTGCATGCACACATGTGAATTAATCACTGCCCAATGTTTTTTAATTTTGTTCTTA
The DNA here is from genome assembly GCF_011064425.1 of Rattus rattus. Taxonomy (NCBI): domain Eukaryota; kingdom Metazoa; phylum Chordata; class Mammalia; order Rodentia; family Muridae; genus Rattus; species Rattus rattus. The sequence goes on from NC_046156.1 coordinate 25,689,871, forward strand.
CATGTGTATGTGTGATGCTTGCGTTTCAGTGTGCATACCATGGTGTATGTGTGGACATGTGATGCATACATGATGTGTCATAGGCAGATATCTTAAGTTGCTTCTCTTCTTCCACCTCAGTGAGCAGGAGAGTGAACTCAGGCTTTCACACAAGCACCTTTACCTGCTGAGTCATCTTGCTAGTCCTCCCACTGGTACTGTGTGTGTGTGTGTGTGTGTGTGTGTGTGTGTGTGTGTGTTCGTGTGTGTTTGTGTGTGCATGCGCACGTGCAGGTGCTCACAGAGGCCAGAAGAAGCCATCTGATCTCCTGGAGCTAGAGTTAGAGAAACCTGTGAACTACCCTATGTGGGTCCTATGGACTGAAGGCATTTCCTCTACAGGAGACATATGATGTGCATGGATGTCAGTCAACAAGATTGTGACGTTGGTTCTCTCCTTCCACCATTATGGGGGTCCAGAGGTTCTACTCAAGTCACCAGGCTTGCATAACAGGTGCCTTTGTCCACTGACCCACCTTATACCAGTGGTTCTCAACCTTCCTAATGCTGCGACCCTTTAATACAGTGCCTCATTTTGTGGTGACCCCAACCATAAAATCACTTCATGGCCACATCATAACTCTATTTTAATTACTTTTATAAATCAGAGTATAAACAACTGTGTTTTCTGCATGTCTTAAGCAAACCCTGTGAAAGGGAAGCAGAGACCACACAAGAGACACTGCTCACCCACTTGCTTAGCTGCCCCTTGTTACACAGCAGGGCTGCCTGCTCAGGGAGGCATCACCATGATGTGCTGAGCTCGCCTACATGAATTAGAAATTAAAAGAACAGCCCACAGCCATGACCACAGGCCAATCCAATGTAGGCAATTCTTCCACTGAAGGTCCCTCTTCCCAAGTGTGTCATACTGTGTTGGCTGAAAGACCAGCATATTTGAAAGGGTCAAAATTATTTTATTTAGAAATAAAAGCAGTCACTGAAAGCTCAAAAGGTGTACTTAACAGCAAACTCGACGAACTGGAAGCCACAGTGGGAGAACGGAGCCAAAGCATCACTCAGTGAGAAATCGAGATGAGATGCTATCCTTAGGAAAGACAAAATGGAGGATGAAGCACATTCTAAGAAATAACACTGAGCACTTGGGCACCATGGATGGAAAATATGTCTCTTCAAATTTGGGAAGAACAAGCTGTAAGCAGGACAAATCAAAGTCTCCTTCCACCCAGGCACGTCAGTCTGGACTCCATATAGGAGAGGGATAGCATGCTATTCCATGGGAGGCGTCAGCAGAGGACAGGTTTTTATTTTATTTTTGCTTGATTTTTTATTGAATATTTTTTATCTACATTTCAAATGTTATCCCCTTTCCCAGTTTCCCATCCATAAACTCCCTATCCCATCTCCCCTCCCCCTTCTTCTATGAGAGTGTTCCCCCACCCAACCACCCACCCCTTCCCACCTCCCCACCCTGATATTTCCCCACACTGTGGTGGGGGTGTCCAACCTTGGCGGGACCAAGAGCTTCTCCTCCCATTGGTGTCCAACAAGGCCATCCTCTGCTACACATGCATCTGGAGGCTTAGGTCAGTCCATGTGTACTCTTTGGATAGTAGTTTAGTTCCTCGGAGCTCTGGTGGGTTGATATTGTTGTTCTTATGGGGTTGCAAACCCCTTCAGCTCCTTTAGTCCTTTCTTTAACTCCTCCATTGAGGACCCCATGCTCAGTCCAGTGGTTGTCTGTGAGCATCCGCCTCTGTATTTGTCAGACTCTGGCAGAGCCTCTCAGGAGACAGCTATATCAGGGTCCTGTCAGCAAGTACTTCTTGGCATTGGCAATAGTGTCTGGGTTTGGTGTCTGTAACCCCGAGTGGAGCAGTCTCTGGATGGCCATTCCTTCAGTCTCTACTCCAAACTTTCTCTCCATATCCCCTCCTATGAATATTCTTGTTCCCCCTTCTAAAAAGGACTGAAGCATTCGCAATTTGGTCTGAGGACAGGGTTTTAAATCAGAGTTTTGATCCCCTCTTTTGGAGAAGGCTAATTTGGAATTTAAGACAGGGTCTTTATGTAGCCCTGAGTTTCCTGGAACTCTTAATGTATATATTGCTGGCCTGGAACTCAGAGAAATTTTGCCTCCGCCTCTGCCTCCGCCTCCGCCTCCGCCCCTGTCCCGTCCCCGCCTCACCCCGTCCCTGCCCCGTCCCCGCCCCCGCCTCTGCCTCTTCTGACTGCAAAGATTAAAAGCTTGCATCACCATACTCTCCTTTATTTACATTTTTGACAAATTATTCCTACAAATCTGACAGAACAAATCGAAAAGAAACTTTTTTCTTCACTAGTAATTGTCTCAGGCATTCTTTCACAGCGATGTAAAGACACCTAAAGCATTGTCTACGATAAATGTGAGGACTCCATATGAAATGGGAAGAATTAGATAGATAGGAAAGTAAATTTTTTTCATAATCATTCAATTATGGGTTGGTTGCTATTGAGACACACTAAAATGTTCAATAAAAAATAAAAGCCATAGGGTAAAACAGTAGACAAATGTAAGGTAATATTATTAAAGTCATTGACAGAAAATCGAACAGAACAAATGAAATTTTTAGAGAACTTTCAGATTCTCATGGAAGTAGGCCAGGGGGGTCCACAATGAGAAAACTTAACATGGGCGCATCAAACCGTTACCTTGGACCTGCTCCTGAACAAGTCTGGGTGCTTTAATAATACAGCGAACGGGACCATCTCTCTTCTTCAGCAATGGTGCATTTTCTGGGAATTAATGCTTGCTGAGGTGGAGGAAGGCCCAGTCTGCGGGAGCCGCTCCTGGTCGTCTGCCTCTTGGTGCATGAAGGACAGTTAGAGACAGGAGAGGACATTAGAGTAGTAAATTGCAAATTTTCAGAGCATGCTGTTCAGGAACAACACTGGAACCCTCATGCGAGGCTTAATTTATGGAAACTGATGAAAAGCCAAGCCTCGTTATGGACCGGATCCGATCAGCTTTTGACAGATTATACATTCTTCTCTGAAAAACAAGGTGAACGATGCCAGTAAGGTCATAATACTTAGTGCTTGTCACCGAGGTCAGCATAAATCCCAATTATTCCCCCGCTGTCATCTGCTGAAGTCATTCTGCCAACTCCGGATGAGGTCAGGATTCTGAGAAGTACTTGTTCATTCCATTCGTGGGCGAGAGCACAACTATTTACAGAACTCTGCAGGCACTGGATACATTGTTTTGTTTTGCTTTTCCCGACAGGGTTTCTCTGTGTAAACCAGGCTCGCCTGGAACTCAGAGATCCACCTGCTTCTGCCTCCCAAGTGCTCGGATTAAAGGCATAGGCCACCAAGCCAGACTGGATAAATATTTTAATGGATTGGTGTCATGTCTTTTCATCTTGATATATCTTTAGAATGAATTATTTAAATGACCTAAATCTCTCTCCCTCTCCCTTACCCTCTCTCTCCCTTCTGCCCTCCTCTCAATTTTGGCTTCTCTGGAGAGGGTTTCTCAGACTAGCCCTGGCTGGCCTCTCAGGTACAGGATTATCAAGTGTCCACCACCACTGACTGGTAAACAGTCTCTTGAGGGTAGCATCCCAAGGAGTTTCAGGAACAGTGATGATTCAAGTCTGTAGGCATTTGCTGCTATTTCACCTTGCAAGAAAGAGCTCAGAGGCCTGGTCCCATCAAGCCTCTTATGCCAAGAGATTTGCCAATGTAAAGACAGAGTTCTCAGCTGAAAGGGAATAAGAAAGAGTTCATGCTGGAGCGAGAACATACGTAAATGACTATGGCCCAGGAACATATAGATTCAGGTTACCTCACTTCGGCCGTGTTTTCCAATGTGGAAGTAATTTCATAGAGTTTTATAGTAAAAAAAAAAAAAAAAACGAAAACGAAACGAGTTATAAGTTAATGTAATTTTTAAATACACTGGCGGAAACAGGAAGGAGGTGGGTACAGCAGAGTGGGAGAATCTCAGCCACAGGGCTCAGATGCTGTTGGATGGCACTCGTAGCTCTCTGGTTGGTGAAGAATAGATCTCGGCTGTACATTTCGAAGGTTTTTATTTGTTGTCAGGATGCTGGGCCTGGCTAGTAGCAACACGTTAGGTCTGACACAGAAGTAGGCAAGGATGGTTATTTGGCTGACTAAAGTTAACCCAGAAGAAATTGCGATGAGGCCCTGAAGCGTACCGTGACAAACTCTGCCAACACAGAACTTTGTCCCTCAGCTTCCTTTCAGGAATCCAAGTTCACAGTTGTAGATCACACTGCTGCTCCCCGCTTTCTTCTACCCTCAGACAGCCCCCGCCTCATCGCTCTTCACAGGTTCATGCACTGCCACGTAGCTCCCAACACGTATATGACGAATATTTCTCCCATTGTGCCTTTCGGGAATTTGTAACTGTAATGGTACCTAATGATCCCATTCGGATCTGTCTTCTTCTCTTGGTAACCTCCTCAAGCTGCTATTCTAACATCTGCTCAAGGCTTGACTAAGCAGGGCCCTGAGGACAGTCTGCTCAGGGCATGTGTCTGCATAAACTCCTCTTCAAGGTTGGACATAGCTTCAGTTCCAGGCCTCTGAGCTGTTTCTCTTCTCTTGCCTTCTATAGACTCACCTAACCATTCTTACTATTCCACATATCTCAAAATCTCACTGTATTTTCTCTTTTCTTTATTTATTTATGTATTATTGATTATCATCATCATCATCATCATCATCATCATCATCATCATCATCATTGGTTTTTGTTCAAGTGTAGCCCTGGCTGTTCTGAAACTCACTCTGTAAGCCAGGCTAGCCTCAAACCCAGAAATCTGCCTGTCTCTGCCTTCCCACTCCTAGGACTAAAGGTTTATACCGCCATTGTAGGATGAGTCTTAATCCATATTCATATTGCCATGAGTAAGAAGGAAGAATATGGCTGCCCAAAGATGCCTCCTGGGGGAGCTGGTTCAAGAATCTGAACTAATGATGTCACAACTGGCAGCCATCAGTTGAACGAGAAACTGTTCTCTAGACCCACAATGTATGGTGGCAAGGAGACGAGAAGAGCTTAGGTACCAAGGGATGCAGTTTCCACCCTTGGTTGGCAGCTAACCCTCGGAAAGACCGTCACAGTCACTTACGATTTCTGAACCTCAGTTACTAAAATCTAAAGGTTATAGCTGAAAATCTATTCCAGCAGCTGTTTGCTGACACCAAGCATCATCTTCTGCAGACAGCCACTCAGGTGTTACAGAAAGGCATGCTACAGATTACCGCTCATAAAGAACATGGCCTCAGATGGGGAGGGCACAGCTTTTAAAGCCTGGCTTCTCTGCACTCAGCGCTCACGGTGCCTGTAACCAGATGATCTAGAGTGAAGTCTCCCTTTCAACCTCAGTTCTGTATCTGCACAAGAACAAAAACATTTGCCCTCAAGACTACGGATACCATCTACAAAGTATGTCGAACAGTGTCAGCTGGATACAGTGGCTCCTGTCTCTAATCCTAGCAGTCAGGCTGAGACAGAATTTCTGCAAGTTCAAGGTTAATTTACAGAATAAAATCTGTCTCAAAAACAAACAAACAAAGAACCTCAAGGCAATAGAAGGCTATGCAAATGTACACATGTCTTAGCACACAGTCAATGTTCAATAATAATTCACGGTCAGTCTTAATGCTTAGTGCTATTGTTTGACTTAGAGAAGAGGTAGTAATGTCACAGGGCGATTTGAAGAGTTTAGTGCTATAAAGAACGTAAAGAGACTGGGGAGACAACGGTAACTCAGGGGATGAGAGCAGTTCCTACACAAGCCTGAGAGCCTGAGTTCGGATCTCAAGCATTCGCATGAAAATTAGGGTGTGGCCGTATGCACACCTCTTACTCCAATGCTGGGGGAGCAAAGACAGAAGGATTCAAGAGGCTTGATCACCACTAACTCAGATACAGTGTGGTTGAGAGACTCTGCCTCAGGGGAGTGATGGAGCAGCATCCTGTAGCCTCCATACATGGAAACATGTCGGGGACCCCTCAAGCCTCATGGGGGTCAGGGAACAATGCACACGAGGTGACAAATGAGACTCAGGTCAGTGCCACTTCAGCAGGTGCTGGGTCGAAACTTCCAGAGTTCAAGTTCATGGTTTATTTTCATTACACTTTCAACACAGTAAAACTTTGGGGAAAAGATTTCCACACGTCAGTTATTGCAATAAAGCTCTAAGCATGGCTTCCTAGAAACCCCTTTGCAAAGCAGCAATGCACTGTAACTTCTACAATAAGAATGAGTTCTAATGGCTGATAAACAGTGTTCAGGCCAAGGGCCCAAGGAGGAAGGGTTTGCAACAAGCATAGGGACAGATTCTATTGAAGGGGAATGCAAAGTTCATGGGACTTCTTCCATAAGCACGAGTTCTACTCACTGAGAGACTAAGCTCAGCACAGGGACTTTAACAATGCTCAGGATATTGGGGGATTCAAGTGAAGGCTGTCTCCCCTTCACAAAGGTCCCCAGGTTATTAGATAACATTTATTCCAGCTCCATGGGTGAGAAGGCATCAGTTATTTTTTTTCCCTTTGACAAAAAGAGGCTCACATGTTTAACAAGTCTGGTGCCACCAATGCTTTCTTTAAGTTGTGCCTCCTACGCGCGCGCGCGCACACACACACACACACACACACACACACACACACACACCATTGATGCATGTATGTCCACACATAGGCATAAACCCCATTTGTACACCATTTGCATACACCATATATACAATCACTCACAAGCACATATACACAAAAAAGCTTAATAACTGCTAAGTAATTTAAAAAATCAAATATATAAATGTTTGAATTAAAATTACATTTCCACATCTTGTTTGTTGTTTCCCTGTTCACACTTAATCTATGACATTTTGGTATTTTCAGTAAGGGGGGGTCGCGGTGTTGAGATAGGTCTCAGTTTGTAGTCTTAGTTGATCTGGAACTGGCTTTGTAGACCAGGCTGGTGTCAAATTCACAGAGTTCTGCCTGCCTCTGCCTCCCGAGTGTTGGAATTAAAGGTGTGCACCATCAGACCCATCATTTTATGACAGTTTGTGATAATCTATGTTTGTGAAGTTATAGGTACATGATTGATATTATAATAGGTATAATTGCTATTAGTAAAAAGAGGGTCATGAAGAATACAACATTAAAGATATTCAGTAGGAAAGAACTAGGGATAGTTTTTGGTGTACCAAGACATAAATAACATTTCTGCTGGGGAAAAAAGTGACTGCCACCAAATCAGAAGGATGTCTCAACCCACTAGGTTTTTTTGTTTCATTTTGTTTTTCATAGAACCCTTAGGATTTAGTTTTTACTGAGCACTAATCATATTACTTTAAGAGATATAACCTCACCTTTGCTATTAAAAGCTGTTATTCAAATTCATAGTTGGGGGAAGTAAAATTACATATGCATTATATAATTTGCATGAATGTTTATGAATGTGTGGATCACAAATGAATAAGGACGTAAGTCCTCTGGATGCTGCCGGGTCCCTTTCTTGGGGAGCCACTTTCAGCAGCATAACAAGGTTTGCCGGCGCAGAGGATGGTTGAAAGAGGATAGCGGATTCTTCAGTGGTGCTCCTCTAAGTGCAAACTGACCTAGTTACGGTTGCCATGGAGACGGTAATTTCGAATCTAATAGTATTCTCTAAAGGAGTAGCAACGCGGGCAGCACAAAACACCAAGATCAGTCTGAAGCTCAGCTTTGAAAGGTGAAGAAACTGAGTCAGAGGGGCTTTGCGTTTTCATCCTTCACCGACAGGGATGTTGGGGGGAGTCCTAGGGAAATCTCAGAACTAATGAAGCCTAGGTCGATGTGTCTTTCAAAGTCACCGAAGCTCCAGAAAGAAAAAAAAAATGCTTCTTAGAGCAAGTGACTTACACGAGTCCTTGCTGCACTTATTAAAAACACCCCCTTCCTCCCTGTTACCCCTAACTATAGCTTTTCACCTCCAATCTAGCAAAGCACACGCATCTGCTAGGAGTCATTCTGTGGAGTTTCCACAATGGACAGTTTTCTGCACCAAAGATGTAAAAGAAAACGCCTGCGAAGTGGAAAAATGGTTGCTCGCTTTATCTCGAGTTCTTAGGCCATTTGATGACCATATTTTATGGGTCTGCAGCATCTAATCTTGCATATAAGGGTGGTGCTGTGATTTGCACAGTTAATATTCTACTGTAACATTAAGATTTTCTTCTATAATAAATATTTCTGAATTATTCATATGTGCAATAAAAAGAAGTTGGCAATTTACAGCAAGAGTAAAAGTACCTATGTTTCTATCTCATGCCTAGAAGCCAGATCCTATCAACTAGCTGCAGAATTTGGGGAATGGAGGCTGGAGAAATTGGAGTGAGAGCAAATAACAAAACTCTCTTAAATGCTCCCTGGAAATGAGACAAGTTCATCGCCTGTTTTATTTGCTTTGGGCCAAGCTGATGATCCACTGAACAGCTCTTACTAATGAATGAATTCTGCAAGGTCATCTATAATAGGAAATTGAATCCAATGATCTATCTGAGACCCTAGCAATTATTAAGTAGTTTTCAAAGATTCCCGAGGCATATTTTCTTGCTTATATGGCTGTTTTGGCTCAAAGGCCATCCCCTGCACTTCCAAAGATGTTTTCACATTCAAGATAAATCTCCCCACCTTCTGAACACAACCTTGAGAATCTTAGGATGGATGATACATTGCAGTTAAGACAAAGGCCCTACTCTACTCATATGTCATTGCTAAAATTACTTCAGTCAAGAGGATAAAAACACGGGAAGGTTTCCCTCCTTCCTGTTCTCAGCTCCATCCATTGTTGCTGACAGGGTTATTATACTGCCACCTGCTCAGAGCATTAACAGAACTGGTAAGCGTACTGAAGGATATAAAAACATAACTACAGGATAGCAGGGCCACAGCGAACAATTGATGCCTGAAGAGGGAGCTCTCAGAGATGGCATCATGACCTCCTAACAGATGCATTAATGACTTCATCTTTGAAGATATAATATTCTCCAATTTTTGCTTTTCAGATCTGTACCCTCCCTTTCTAAGAAAGAAACTACTGGTATAAAGAGGATACAGTGAAGCCCCACTTAAGCTGTCAGACCAGATCCCCAACAATATTCACTGACATCATGTTGTTAGGCAGGAGAGGAGCAAGGGAAAATCACCAAGAGAGCTGAAACCCCAGTGTGAGTTACAGAGTACAAAGGGCAGCATCCACTGTGAAGGAAGTCACTGCTGAGTGATTTCAGAAGAAGGAGGAAGTGATGGTTTTCAGAGTACTGGAGGGAACCGTCACAGAGCCATCAGACTTTCTCAAAGACAGTCACAGAAACTCCTCTCTTTGACTAGCTAGGGTTTGCATTTGAGATCTTGAAACACCAGGTGCCTTCCAAGGAAAAGTCACTTCCTTGGGGAGCCCCAAGCCTCTGGATGAGCCTCTGGTGTCCCTGAAACTTCTGTGCCAGAAAGAAGTCCAAAAGAGGTTCCACTGCAAGGTCAAAAAGAGAGGCCTCAGATCAGCAAGGAAAGAAAGATAGCTTTCTGGTCAACCTAATGCTTAGAACACAGCTCTAGGCAACATTTGCCAACAACCATAGGGAAAGTGTGGGACAGATCTGCTTAGCTGAGTGAGCCTTTCCCAAGCTCCTGAGCCTCTAAACTGTGAACCAGAATATACTGGTAATCGTTATTTCAAGTAGCTAAGGCTTAGGGAGTGGCTTTGTATTCGGCAGTCAATAGTTAGAAGGGTAACTAAACTGGTGGATTGCTCCTAGATCACCAAGAACTATTATGGGATGCCTGGCACAGAGACTAGGAAGGAACACTTGAATATCCATCCAGCCTGCAGTTCATGGGCCCTTTCTGTAGCTGAATGTCAAAGGCCACAGCTTTCCCTGCAAGATGAGGATGAGTCTGCATCTCTAACTCCATTACTTTATGAGCAGCGTGGTTATTTTTTAGATTTTCCAAATTTGAGCCAATGTTTTGAAAAACACGAATATTGGGTTGTCAAGGCTGTAGCCAAGCATGACAGCCTGCATGTAATCCCAGAGACACACATGACAGCCTGCATGTAATCCCAGAGACACACATGACAGCCTGCATGTAATCCCAGAGACACACATGACAGCCTGCATGTGATCCCAGAGACACACATGACAGCCTGCATGTGATCCCAGAGACACACATGACAGCCTGCATGTGATCCCAGAGACACACATGACAGCCTGCATGTGATCCCAGAGACACACATGACAACCTGCATGTAATCCCAGAGACACACATGACAGCCTGCATGTGATCCCAGAGACACACATGACAGCCTGAATGTGATCCCAGAGACACACATGACAGCCTGAATGTAATCCCAGAGACACACATGACAACCTGCATGTGATCCCAGAGACACACATGACAGCCTGCATGTGATCCCAGAGACACACATGATAGAAGAAAATGTAATCAAAAAGTTCAAAAAAAAGCATAAAAAAGGTATTATTTTGGTTTTCTAACTATTTTACATATAATATATGATCAACAGTAGGAAATTATTGAGCACTGGTTTCAACCCATCCCCTTAAGCCTTTGCCATGAATAAATGAACTCATTCTTTAGAGAAGTCTGGTTGTTACAGGTTTTTTGTTTGTTTGGTTGGTTGGTTTTGTTGTGATTCAGGTTGTTTGTTTGTTTGAGACAGTGTGGTACAGCCCTGGCTGGCCTCAAATGTTGCCAAGGATGGTTTTGAATTCCTAATTCTTCTGGATCCATCTCCCTAGTGCTAGGGTTAAAGATCTGACCGGTCACGCCAGCTTCATCTTTTAAAATATGATCTGTTTTCAGCCGCCACAGCTGCCATTTTATTCAATTCCATTTGGAACTCTTACAGATGCTCAAAATTATGTGACATTATAGGAGCTGGGTGACTTCCATTGCGTCTTGTCATTGGAGGCCTAAGTACTCTCGAGTTTGGCATTTTATTGCTTTGCTCTCTCCCCTCAAATGCTTCTGTCCTCTGATTGGTTTAGACCCACCTCTAGACTTACAGATACTAGGAGCTGATTTTACTCTTTCTCTTCTGGATACATTTTCTCTGTAACTGATCTGTAACTCATTCCACACCTTTAGCTAATACATACATTTTAATGACTCACAACTTTAAAAATCGAAATGTCAATCCCAAACTTGTAAATCTGCAGCTTGTCTGCCGTACCCGTCAGCCATCTCTTCATGTATCCTAGCCTGTGACTACTCTTAAACAGAACTCTTGGAATGACACCAAACTCCCTTTATTCCTCTCTTGTTTGTTCCACATAGAACTAATGTCCACCAAATCATTCAGTCTTCACATGAGAATTCATTCTTCCCTCTGTCTCTTTATTCATGTCAGAGCAGCTGAAAATTCTGGAATTTCCACTTTCATGGTGTATATGAACTCCGCGGCCTTTCTTTATCTCTAGTCCATTGCCCCAGACCAAGCACATCTTGCATTACTTTCTGTAATAAATTTTTTTTCTCTTTTCCTTCCTTTGCCCAATTAATTCATAGCAGCAGTCAAGGGATGCTGTTTCTGCTTTGGGGCCAGGCTGTACCCCGTTAATTGAACAGTGAGTTAGATCTCTAAACCCACATAATCCTTGACCTAAAAAGATGTAAGCATCCTCTGACCAACACTCTACATTCGTAAGGGTGGTTTAGGTTATGCCACAGTGCTAAGACTTTTTGAAAAGGCACTGCAGAGTGTGGTAGTGTATACCTGTAACTTTAGCATATGGGAAACTGAGGCAGGAGAATCCCAAGTTCAAGGTGAGCTGCAGGCCAATCTGAGATAGTGAAAATCTGTTTCAAAGCAACAACACAAGCCCTAACTTTCTTTTCATTAATCATTTTATTCCATTTCAAAGGTTATCCCCCTTCTTGGTTACCCCTCCACAAACCCCCACATCCCATCCCCCTTACCCCCCTCCCATTTGCCTCTGTGTGGGTATTCCTCCACCTATTCACCCTCTCCTGCCTCACTTCTCTAGCAACCCTATACGCTGGGGCATCAAGCCTCCTTCCCCTCCTATTGATGTCAGACAATGCCATTTTCTACTACATATGTATCTGGAACCATGGGTCCCTCTTTGGTTGGTGGTTTAGTCCCTGGAGCTCTGAGTGGTCCAGGTTAGTTGGTATTGTTGCTCTTCCTATGTAACTGCAATCCCTGTCAGTTCCTTCAGTCCTTCCCCTAACTCTTCCATTGGGGTCCCTGGGCTCAATCAGATGGTTGGCCGTGAGTATTTGCATCTGTATTGGTCAGATGCTGGCACAACCTCTCTGGGGACAGCTATACCAGGCTCCTGTCAGCAAGCACTTCTTGGCATCAGCAATAGTGTGGGGGTTTGGGGTCTGCTGGTGGGATGGATCTCTAGGTGGGGCAGTCTCTGCCCTAACTTTTAACAGCTTAAGGCAATAAAAATGATTTTGTGCTCAAGTATAGTATATTACGAGATAGCTAGGACTTTCCACCTGAGTTATCTATGTCCTCATATTAACAGAAAAGGAGAAACCACTGTTCCATAGATGACAGAAAGAATCCCATAGCAGACTATAATACTTTCACCACTTTCCCAGGTAAGATAGACATTACTTTCAATAAGTTTCTTTGACCAAAGGGATTTACTTTTGCTAGGCTAGATTCAAGGTGATCAGGGCAGTGCAATACTCCATGTGCCTCAGGAAAGACCCAACACTGCTTGTTGAATAGCAGTAGTAACTAAGCCATTCTTCTATTTTGCAAATGAAGGAGTCAGGACCCAGAGCAACCCTGAGGTCTGGGGATCCTGAAGCCATGGTAGAGACAGAGCCTTGGGTCTACTGCCCAGTGTTGTCCTAAATAGTGAGCCAGAACCCATCTATATTAAAGGATATTACAATTATCTCACCATTTTACCCAAATTACAGTATTTTTAACTCCTCGTATTGAAATACCATTGTGTGTAGACTGATTAGAGATCTTGTTCTTGTCTGGTCAACGATCCAATAAGATATATAACTCAAAGTTTCTCTGGCCTGGCCATTTTCATTTTTAGGCTGGGGATTCTAAATATACTGGTTTAGTAAATGCACATGCGATAAGCAAGAGAAATGCGATTTGCTTGTATGCTGTCTGCTAAATGCTCTTGAAATGTGCTCACAGGGACTCCAAGAATGACTTGGAGAAAATAAGTCTTTATTTTATCCGAAAAGCAAAGGTGTAAGGCGAGTGGCTGCTAGTGCCGCCCCTATGTAACAGTATAAGAATTCATCCTTCTCTTTGGCTCTCAGACACGGGCGGAGACTGCTCCGCACATTACTATCCGATTGATTCCGGAGGAAGACGGTTGGAGCCAGTGCGCATGCTCCTTTTGTTGGACAAAGGAACTATTTCCTCAGAATCAATATCTTGCCCTTTATTCTGCATTAACCCTGAGATGCTGGTGTCTGAGACCAGAGCCGGATGCCACTTTTTCTTTAAAAGGAAAAAAAAAAAAGAAAAGAAAAGAAAATTCCATTGATCGGCCAAGCCTGGTGTTACCTTGCAGAAAATGATGGTTCTTGTCCTAAGAACGGCAACCAGGAGTGGGGTGTGAATAAAAACTGAGTGAACCACTAGCAACGTCTACCCCAGTCATTGATGGAATAATCTATAGCCAGTCGGTTTTGGCCACTGTGACAAAATCCGGAGAATGGGTGACTTACCAGAGGAAGAGTTTCTTTCATCTTGCCTCACAGAGGTTTCTGTCCATGCTGGCTGCCTCTAACACTTCTGGGTCTGTGTGAGGCAGAGGATCCTGGGAAAAGGCTGTGACTGAGAGGAAGTCAGGAGTCAGAAAGAGAAAAGCCAGAGGGAAAAGATGATCTTAATAAAGCATGCCTCAGTGACTGCTTCCTCCCACCAGTCCCTGCTTCCTACCTCCCACGGCTCCATGGTAATAGCATTGTATTGGGTTGATCGGGGAGATAGGTCAGAACCCTCAGGATCCGATCACTTTCCAAATTCCTTTACTAGGTAGCTAATTTCCCCCAAACCCCAATATCTGGTCTGGAGACAGTCTAAAACAAGCTATGGCAGTACTTTTGATTATTTTACATTTAAATAGAAAATCCTTCAAGGGCCAATGAGATGGTTCAGTGGGTAAAGGTGACTGCCACCAAGCCTTATGGCCTGACTTCTTCCTCTGCTCTCATAAGGAGGGAGAAGAGAATTGGATCCTGCAAATTGTCTTTGAGCCAACAACACACACAGACAACCCATGAGATATAACTTTAAATTGTTTAAATAAACCACCACAAATAAATGAAATACATTTGCCACAGAATCTAGAGTAGCCATGATACATATCCTACAGATGTATCCATTATTAAAAAGAAAAGTCTTGGGGCTGGAGAGATGGCTCAGAGGTTAGGAACACTGTCTGCTCTTCCAGAGGTCCTGAGTTCAATTCCCAGCAGCCACATGGTGGCTCACAACCATCTGGAATGAGATCTGATGCCCTCTTCTGGTGTATCTGAAGACAGCTACAGTGTACTCATATAAATAACAATTACTTAAAAAAATAAAAAAAGAAAAGTCTATAAGAATGAGAATCTGAGTGCAAATGTGTTTCAGAAATACAAATTTGTTCAAGAAAGACGGACAAGTTAAGGAACTGTTTGAATGCAGTACAATTTCACATTTGTTTACATGTGTGAATGTGTCCACTTGAAACATTTAGGTTAATGCAAAAAAAATTATATCTAGATAAAATGATGAGAACACAAAAATGAGGAGAACACAAAAGTCAGCTGTGTGTCCTGTACACACTGCGGGTGACCTCAGGCCCTGACTGTGTCATGGGCCTCATCTCGCTGTCATCTACCGGTGTAATTCTATGTGACTTCAAAGGTTCTGCCATTTTATAACTCAACACACTTTAGGCCTTCTGGGGTGCAGGACCATAGCAAATGCCAGAACTTTCCCAAGATAGAGGGCTACATTTACTGTAGCATTTGCATATTCTTTAGATGTTTGAACTGGGTGACACAGTGTCCCACACCTGTAATCCCAGGCGTAATTCAGGGTAAGTAGGAATCTCACAAATGCAATGCTAATTTAGCCTACATGGTAAGTTCCAGATCAGCCTGTATATATAAGGCAAAGGCTTTATATCTAAAATATATATAATCATATGAAGCAAAGCCTTATATCTAAAACCAAAGCAATGCCAGCTATGGTGGGGTATGCGTTTAATTCAAATGATCAAGAGGGAGAGGCAATGAGATCTCCATGAGCTCAGTATACCTCTCCTGCAGAGTGAGTTCCAGGCCCTCCAAAACTTCACAGTGAGACTAAACAAAGGAACAAGCCCAAAGCAATGTGGGCTCTGGGGGTGACTCAGGGAGTAAAGCACTTGCTGCCCATACAGAAGGACCAGAGTTTGGATCCCCAGAACTCATGCAAATGTCAGGAAGGCATGGCCGCCTAGCAAGACTAACCACGTAGACCTGCTCTAGGTTCCACTGAGAGGCTTGACTCAAAGAATAGGGGAGAACGATTCAGAATGATTCCCAACAACAAATACCCTTATTCTCCATGCACACTCACAAACACACACACACACACACACACACACACACGTATGTATGCCCAGGCAATGCAAATTTGCATACACACATATGCATATTACACATACATTAAAATAAAAGTCATTAAAGCAAACCAAAAAAAAATCTATCACGTGTGAAAATATATAAAAATGTATTATCTGTTTTCTGGCATTTTTTTCTTTTTCTTTTTTTCTTTCTTGCTTGGTCTCTAAGCCTATTTCCCAAAAGTCTTATAATTTTAATTGCACAATTTTTCAGTTATAATATTATACTAAATAGTATAGCTCTGATAGTCACTATGTGAACATTTATATATACATATATATGTTATAAATAAGTAGGATATTTTAATAAATATCAAACTTCATTTTACAGCTTTAAAAGTTGCTTTAAAGGTATTTATTTAATATACTCAGGAGAGCTTGTTTTTTTTTTAAACAACTCTCAATTAGCTCAAATAAAATCCATCCAGTGTGCCAAGCCATATATAGATGTCTCTACAGTGAGTGAAGAGTTATCATTTATCTCTTAAGGTAATTATGCAAATTACATCCAGCCTACATATCCTGTGTTGGGAAAAATGGTTTTCGTCTTTCTCTTCCTCGTTTATAATCTTGTCCAGGTGGAGTTGAGCAGGAGTCATAATGGGCAAGTGGAAGCCGGTGGTCCCTTTATGATAGGAGGGAATCTATTTTTCTCCTTAGGGTATCTTTTCCTTAACAAGGGTGTGCGCAAAACACTCAGCACCTTCCCAGAGCTTCTGAGATCTGTCCCTTGAGAGAGCCGGATAAACACAAGGAAAAACAACTTCGAACAATGAGAGGTACTTCCCCTTTGCCCTTCTCCCTCCCAGCCCTTGCTTCTGCCCCCTGTGCTTTCTCCACAACTCCCCATTTTCAATCCGGTCTCCTCCTCTCATGTCCCCTTTCCTCACACTCCATTTGTGAAGCTACACGAGGACGTTCTTAAAGAAATTAACAACGAGTCCTGTATTATTTTCCTAAGGACCAAGGCATGAGAGGAGAAGACTGGGACCAGGGGACAAAATGGAGCTCCACAAAGGCAGCCTGAGGAGAATTAGAGAAGTTTCTGGGCTCTGGGGACATTCGTTCTTCTCCCAGGTGGGGGAGGGATCACTCTCAAACGTCAGTCTTTACTACTCAGGAGCTCTGACCAGGGTTTAGCCAGCCAGACTGTAGCAGACGATTGCCAACGGCAACACTTAAAATTAGATGCATTGTTTTGAGGGCACATACTCCAAATAAAAATAACCCTGTCTGCATGGTCGTGTGAATGTAAATTGTCATAGCTACACAGTGACTTCAGAGCCACAGGTGGGAGAGCCGAGGAAAGCCGCACAGGGCTCCCAGCGGCGGTCACAACACAGTTCACAGAGTGCACCTGCACACGCCCATGGGCACGCATTCAACCCACAGGCTTAGGGTTGAGCTAATGTGTCCTTCCCTTCCCTGAGCCCTGTCTCACCTTGCGCACTTTCCCTTTCCCCACCCCCAGCCCTTGCCCCACACAATGAGATTTTTGTTTGCTTCAGTAGCATGTGACATTAGAGTCCCTGCTTTGCCTAACTCAGTGCTGCAGGTCTCTCGGGTAACAGGTGGCAACTTCCCCTGTTGGATTGTAGGTATAAAAGAAAATGACCTCATAGGGGCGGAGCTTGGGGACTCCAGGTAGCAGTCACAGTCAGGTAACCCTGCTGTGGAGCTCTGTAGCTAGAAGGGGCAGTTAGGTGCTGAGGTGCACCCCGAGACACTCAAGCAACCCTCCGTTGCCTGCAAACCTCAGGACTTGGTCTCTTTGCCTCAGATGGAGCCCAAAGAAGCCGCTGGGAAGGAAACCATGGGAAGCAAGAGGAAGAACTTGACCTTCTTGAGATCCAGGCTGTATATGCTGGAGAGGAGGAAGACGGATACTGTGGTGGACAGCAGTGTTTCTGGGGACCACTCTGGCTCGTTGAGGAGGAGTCAGTCTGACAGGACAGAATACAACCAGAAGCTACAAGGTAAACCCAAGAGGAAGCAGCTACCCCAGGTGGCTTCTCTGTCCACCTCCGGTTTTGGCTTGCCGAACATTTGAGCAGAGGAGACAATCAAATCCAACCTTCCCTCCTTAGAAAACAAGAAAAAGAAGTAGAAAGGGACTCATGAGATAGAGAAGATTTTTATATGACCCAATGGTTAAAGAGCCACTCCTGAATTTTTCTTAATACCCTTCAATTTTCTCCAGTGGCAGTAATATATTTTTCCTCTACCTTCCTTGTTCCTTCTCCATCCCCGAGTCAACTTAAAAGGGGGGAAGGGCTGGTACACCTGTGATTTAAAACATAAAAAAAAGGTAGTTTATCCAGGTAGGTGACTCCAGGATACAGTCTCATGAGATCCAGCTAGGAAACTGAACTGAGGTTGAGGTTACCCAGGGATGTGAAACTATAATCATGTCTGTAACAAATAAGTAATGTTGCAGTCCGTGGGACGCTCTGAAGGAATTCCTGAGAATCGCTTAAGTGAGTGCCCTTGGAGTGAACCGAATAGCTTCCAGACAGAACAGGGGGGTTCCACACACTTACGCTGACTGACCCACTGGGGAAGTAACCGATTTATTTTGTGATGTGGGAGGATAATCTGGCACAGTTACCAGAACACATCTTCCATCTCTGGCCCTGAATGGCCTTCTCCTTCCCACTACCCTGTCCCCTAAAGGTCATTTGCTTCATAAGACTTGATCTTAGTGTGATAGCTGGCAGGGTTTTCTCTCTGTAGCTGCACCTGTTTGGTGAGCCTACAGATCCTGCCTCTCCTGTTTTGTATACAAAGTGTGGATGAGCTCCCCTCTTCCCACAGTGACTTGTCACTGTAGACTTTAAAACTGCCATGGCATTAAAAGACCAATGGCATACTTGTTATCAGAATACGCTCCTCAGAAACACGTTTAGGCTTGGTTATGCAAATTTCTCAACATAAATGCATTTAAATGAAACGTTTTGAAACTCTAACTAGGGCGTAATACTTTTTAAAAAATCCTTCATGGTTTGGCACTAAATTGCAGTGTCAGTCTTTCTCCTTAAAGAAGTTATTTTTAATGAGGGAGAAATGGTATTTGATCTTTGAATTTAACTTCTTTCAAGGCCGTGTTGGAAAGAATGCAAATTTTAGTCGTACGCACTTGGTATCCAATTCCGACTTTTCAATCTACTTCGTACAAGACTTTGGAGGAAATTACTTAAGATTTCTGCGCCCCAATTTTCCTACTTTTGAATGTAAGACTAACGATATTTACCATATAGTGATGGATTGAATTAGATAATGACACAAACCTCTTAGCTGACAAATATCGCATGCTCAATGAATAGTAATAGCGGTCATCTTCAATCTTAAGAATAAAGGGGGTCCTGCTAGGAGACAGGCCAAGCTGGATATTCATTCAAACATATATGCCTTATGTTTTTCTGCTTCTTCTTGTCCCTTGATAAGGATACAACACACAGGCATTCAGAAGCCCATCATGTTATTTCCAACAATGGTTTTTACTTCCATCAGCAAATCCAAACTAACTTCAGAGCTTACTAACACAGATGTTAGCTCCTTTGCAAGCACCCAGGCTGTTCCCATTTGGCTTGTGAGCTTTCCCTGTTTTGCCAGACTTTGTCTCTGAAAATAGAAGGTCTAGGAGTTCACCTACGTTCCTAGACGTACTTGGGGAAAAAAATATCACTTGGGAATGTATGTAGATGGTCACATTGGTGCTGTAACTTAGCTGGACTCCCCGAGGGGAAACGTGTCTAGGTGTAACCCAGAAAAACATAACTCTGAGTTCTAATGGCCAAGAGAACCTTTAGGATGAATTTAGAACAGATGCTTTGGCGCGATGGAAGGTCTTTTCGCCATAACGTAGGTCAAGGCCGTCAGCTCCGTGGGTTTGCTACCTGCTTTGTTCAGTGCCCATAACAGACTATGGTCAGACGACTCCTGCCTCTCTCTCTCTTATTGAAACGTCAAAGGTTTTGCCTCCATTTTTGTGGGAATTGGTAGCCTCCAGGAGGCATTACAAAAAGATGGCCTGGATTGATTAGAGCCCCAGAAAGATGATCCAAAGCCAGTTTAAAGTCAGAACGTTTTCGAAGGCTGGGATTTCCAGTACTCCTACAGTTGTAGGCTCAGAGAGTGGGTCGTTTTAGTGCCGTGCTGTTCTCTCTAGGTCTGTAGGGAAGCCAGCTCTCTGGTTCTGAAAAACAGATCTTTCTTCAGTGTCTGTGAGCTTGTCTTTTAATCCACACTAGACAGTCTACCCATTGTTTTTACCTTTTTTTCACTACGTTAAAATAACATTTTAGCAGCATGAACTTTAAATTGCAATAATTAAAAAAAAAAGCATGCACAGAATCAGTACAGTGGAAAACATCTCAAAGATGATATTCTAATGACCTCGCAGACGATTGGCTTTCTGTTCAAAGTTACTCCTAACAAAATTTCCATCATGTTGGGAGAATTGGATGCTAACTTAGGGCTGGGTTTCTTTACTCCTGCAACAGATTATTCTGTAAATTGGCAATGGCCGTATATGTCATATGTTGTATCTTAGGGGTTAATGTTGAGCAAAATCAGCCCATGAACCAGAAGTCACGAGTTTAATTAATGTCATTAAAAACCATATGCACATTTCTTTCCTCAAAGCCTCTGGTCCTTGTAAGGTAAACTAACAGATGCAGAAGTGTGGCTTGATGGAGGTAGGGGGATGGGTCAAGGATTCTAAGTAACCACTGGGTGGAAGGGTTACTATGTAGTTAAGACAAGATAAGCTGGGGACAGGAAGAAAATACAGACGGGAAAGGGGTAGTTCTACTTCAGCACGGCACTTCATCTGAAATATTTTTCTTCCTTATTGCTTGTGATTGACTCTCATTCCCGCTCCAATCTCTCACCCCACCCATCCCTGAAAGAGACTTCCGTTGTTAACTGTTCCATGACTCTGCCTATGGAGTCAGGGCCAGCACACTGTAAACGAGTTACCATGTAACTGTTCGATAGAACACAGGAGTGATCCAGCCATGCAGGGAAAGGATAGGAGCGGACACCAATGCCTAAAAATAAAACTGACATATGGGTTGCCTTTATCTGGGAGGGTCCGTACATGCAGCAATAAACATGATTGTTTATTAAAACACACCAGCGGTATGAATTACAGAATGGCACACGCAATGACTACATTTTAGTGGATCTCTATCTCCTTCCTTATTCTGCCTCCCAGAATACATTGACCATGCCTCAGGTCACTCGTCCCCCGTTCATTCCAATCAGGTCGCAGCCCCTTTCAAGTTAGCTCATTCTTGCCGCTCTACTGAATGCCTTAGGGAAGAAGCAGACAGGGAAAGGTTGAGTTGTGATAATTCTGGACTTCATATGTGGTTTCATGGGTAACTCTATTTGAATTAGGCATGACTTGGCATGTATGTATGTATGTATGTATGTATGTATGTATGTATGTATATGTATGTATGTATATTTGCATATGTAGCTATCCACCTATAGAACACACAGATATGTATGTGTACTTGAGATAGTCCTTATGAAAACGTTAGTGATTGAGATTTAGCGGTCTTGTCTGAAGCCATAATGATTGATGCTACCGATGCAGTTTCCACGCCTTGGACCACAAGTTTTTACACACATCCCCAGATTTACACAGTAATGCTGAATCCCCAAATTGGTGGTATTTGGAAATGAGGCCTTCGGGAAGTAATTAGATTCTGGACAAGAACCCTCATGGATGGCTTTGAAAGACACTCCAGGGCTTGTCTCTCGCTCTGCTGACATTGGTAGAGTTGCCTGTAACCAGGAAGTAGGCCCTCAACAGAAACTGCCTCCACGGGGACCTTGACCTTGGGTTTCCCAGCCAGTAATGTGGTGAGGAACACAAGCTTGTCGTTTAAGATACACAGTCATTTCACATATCTTACAGAAGCTAGAACTGACCGGCAGAGGGTCACTTATTTTGAAGTTTGTTTTTACCTTCTGATTAATTATTTAGTTGGTAAATATTTTCACCAATAAAGAATTCACTAAGAATGGGAGCAGGTAGATAAAACACCCTTATCGTTGATAACAGAGGGCAAAACTACTCTTAACAGATCGATAGCATCTTATCTGCCTTCTTCATTTATTACGCTTTATTCCTTTTGCCGAAGCGAAAGTTTTCTCACCGTTGAGAAAGAACTAGCAGGCTGTCTTATAAGTCCTAAAGTCTTGGTACTCTTGTTAAAAACAAATTGCCCTAAGGCACACACTTCCAGCACAATAATAGATTGCAAAATAAGAGGACACAGGACCCAAGAGAGAAGTTAGACTTGGATGAATTATGAACCCATTTAATGTACGGTGCTTTTAAAGACTGTGGAGACCATGTCAGTGAATGGGAGTGGTCCACACTGAATGACTGAGTGATTGTTTTGCTCCTCATGAAGGATGAGATAACAGGTAAAGGCTCAACTTGCTATGTGTTTCTAAGCTGGAGCCTTTCTCATTCCTGTCTGATCCTTTCTCCTGCCTCCAAACACTTTTTGCTGAAGAGAAAACTACAGAACCAGTAACATGACACCTGCAAAAAATAGGTGTGTAATTGTTTGAAGGGCAAACCTTTAAAAAAAAGTCTAACTGCTTCAGTAGTTTCTGTCTCAGTCATGCATAAAAGCCCAACCAAAGCACATTACAATTCTTCTTCTTCAGTAAAGAGCAAAGGTATCTTTCAGTCTTTAGAAAAGTAATGGTTTTTTTACAGAGCAAGCAAAGAAATCGGTAACTCCTACACAGCCACAGTGAGGTGGGCAAAGCCACTCCTCCTGTGTTGATCTGGGGTGGCTACCTTTCTTTTTTAAAAGTTTCCTAAAAATAGAAGGTATCATTTCTGCTTCTGTGACTTTTCTTATCCATAAAAGGTAGAATTTTATCAGTGCATAAAATGTGGAATTAGGTGGGGGAGGTTGAGTGAAAGGAAAGACACACACATACAGAGAGAGAGAGAGAGAGAGAGAGAGAGAGAGAGAGAGAGAGAGAGAGAGAGAGAGTCAGGCATTAAAATGGGGAAAGACCAGAAGAGAGGGACTCACTGATGTTCATCTTTGTCTCTGCTAATATAGGAGATTAAAACAAAAAGCCTCTTATAAAGTCATTTTTCCTAGCTTAGTACTTTTGTAGGCGCTGGTTTCCTGGGGGAAATGTATGCACCCTTGGCTAAAACCAGGCCAGAGTTGGCCTCTAGTAAAGCACCAGACTATGCCTGGCTGCCCTCTCCAGACCTGTAGGTGGAGTTTTGAAATCAAGGTTACTATTATTCCATTTGTAGTTGGAATTTTGGAATTTTCTGCTATACAGGTTTCAATATTGGCCCTCGCCTGTTTCTATCCCATTCTCTTGAGGGTGGACTTCACCTGAGTGTACTTTTAGGCCTGAGGGGTAACTGGTTATAGACATTTTCTTGTATTTATCAAACTGGAGTGTTTATGCTATGAAAAGGATGTCCTTTGCAGACGGGAGGCCAGGTAGGAGGAAAATTAACTTTACAAGCCTTAGGGCTAGGTAGGAGTTGAGCCTGCCCCAGCAACCAGCCAGATGTTGGTGTGACCTTCTCAGAGATCCAAGACTCCCAAGCTTGGACTTGGCCTTCAGATTGTTAGGAAGGCAGCTTTGTTAACACAGAACAGGACAATTTTCACGCAACAGCTCCGTTTCAGTCAGCCTGCTCCATTCATAACTCTTAGCTATGTAGATGGGCCAAACCACCGGAAGCATTTGTACCCTTGGACCAGGTAGCTAGTGAAAGGCAGGCATGAATCTAGGACTGCGATCCACCTTCTGGATGTGATCTTCCTTCTGTGCTGGGTCCTGCAGATTAAGAAGGAAGTGCAATAGAGGGAAGGGATAAACCATGGAATCATCACCCACTGGGGTTTGTGCCAGCAAGGGGCTTCCTTCTGCACACCACTGCATAATCCCAAATCTTCACCGTTCTGCCTTTGTAGTGGGAAAATGTAGATGGTAAGGCTTGGGTTGGAACACAGGCGCTTTCACTGTCTTAAAACAGGATACATCCAATAATCAGCTCACCAAATACTTTACTGAGTTAAAGCAATTTGGTGTCCCCTCTCATTCTGCAATGACATCCTTCTACGACTGTGACAAAGCTCGGCTGGCCAGTTTTTACTTTGAAGCACTCGTTCTTTCTACCATGTTGTGTCCTTGCCAGCGTTGATGCTTTTCAAAAAAATTTTTTTGTTGTTGCCCTTTTTCAGGGACTAAAGTCGAGACGTTAGACCAGGCAAATCTTCCCCACAGTAACAGCAGCTTAAGGGTCTCCGTCGTGTGCTTCCCTGAGCGCCGTAAGGCTCCTTCTTACATCAGTTCTCCTTTATTTTCATCTCAATAAAATGCAACACGTATCTGGAGAGCAAATGTGGAGAACATAACACAATTAATTACAAATGAGAAGTGTGCAGGCAGCTGGGTATGCAGACACACCTTTGATCCTAGCCCTGGGGAGGCAGAGGCAGGAAAACTATGAGTTCCAGGCCAGTCTGGTCTATACAGCTGTTCTAAGACATCCAGGGTGGCATAAAGAAATCTTGTCTCACAAAAGAGAGCAAAATAATGCAAACAGATAAACAAAGAATATGGATCTGAGGCCAGCAGTTCTGTGTTTGGGTGAGTAATGCTGGAATAGAATTCTACAAACTCTGCCTGAATTGTGAGTTGGAAACAAATGCAGTAGGAAAATAGACCATTGTGATTAAAGGCCTTTGTCCAAGGGTGCCCAGACCAACTCCTCTCTTAGTGCATCAGAGTGGAACACGTCTTGGTTACCTGCACGGAGGCCATGGTAAGGAACTGGACTGTCTCGCCTCCCTTGGGACTTGAGGAAGCTGACAGGCCAACCACCTAGCAGCTGGTCTAAGTGTCTGGATGTGAAATTGTTTTCCCTGCAGGAGTCTCGATGTTAGTTCCCTTAGGTCAGCACAACAAACAAACAAACAAACAAACAAACAAACAAACCCACAGAAACCTGCCTGAGATTTTTGCTTCTGTGTTGGTTGTGAAGTTGATTGAAGACATCATTTGCCTCTCAATGCCTGGCCTGATTTTCCTCAGGGGAAAACAGCGAGTCCCTTGAAGAATTAGAACCTGTGTTCTCAGGCACAAGTACAAGCAATTTACTACACTCCACCATCAGACATTTGGAGTTAAACACACATCTGCTTCCTGGCTGAAAAGCAGTCCTGGGCTCAAGCTAAAAGTTCCTTCCCTCAAATCCCTGGAGGTGTGGATCCCCCTCACGGAGGTCTCTGTCCACCGGTCACAATCCTTCCCTGGAAGGCCCCTCCTAAAGTGTCACAGAAAGAAAGGACTTTTCTTCTATCTCCTTAGAGTCTGTGTAATGGGGGATGTGAAAGGAATGCAACAAAGGACAGATTAGCTGGGGCAAAGCTACAAATTTTGCTTGAAATTTGTTTTATGTAGCCCGAAGCACTTGATAGAAAAAAAAAATCCCAAAGAAACAACTGGACCTGGAGTTCTGTACTGTGGAGAAGCAGGACTGGGGGCTGGGTCCCTGGCAATAAATTGAGGAAGAATGTAGAACACAGTATCCAGGGGAAACGAAGCTCTCTGGAGAAGGGTTGAAGGGCAGGTTCATCTGGATGTCAACTGCCCGTCTTTGGTGATGGGAGCTTTGCTTTTCCTGATCCAGTTGGGCCCTTTCCTTGTGTAATGTGCTTTACTATTAGAGTGAACAGGGGACGGTAGGGAGGGGGCCCTTCCTGCATCTGCCCTCCCCAGGCACCTTCAGCCCAGAATAATCAATACAGCAAATCGTGTGTGTGTGTGTGTGTGTGTGTGTGTGTGTGTGTGTGCACAGACAAACTGCATTCTTCATTGTTCTTTCCTTAGTCTTTAGTAGTCATATCTGTTTTCTGTTTTTTTGGGTTTTTTTTTTTTGTCGTTGTTGTTGTTTTTTGTTTTTGTTTTTTTTAATGGATTGACCTGAAAAATATTCAAGGCCTCGGATTCTGTTTTACAAAGACGTTTTCAGCCATGTTTAAGCAAATGATGTGAAGGTATCTCTCTCTCTCTCTCTCTCTCTCTCTCTCTCTCTCTCTCTCCCTCCCCCTCCCTCCCCTGCCTTTCTCTTTTCTACTGGCTCAACTCCCTCCCCATGCCCTAAATAAACTTTATTCCATATATATATATATATATATCCACATAAATTGAATAACTGAGCTAGTCTTAGCTGCTGATCAGCACCAACCATATAGTACACAAGTGGATAAGGACTCTTGGTAGAAAACTGAGCCACAATGTTAATCCACACTGCTCTTTTCCACTGGTCTTTTTTTGTTTTTCTGTTTTCTATAGCAGTTGGTAATTAGTTCCAAAGAGGGACAAAATACTTCTGGGATTTTTCAAGACCATCCATGTGAAAAAGAAAAGCAAAGTGTACATTTTTAGCCTTGTACACTGAAAATATTTATTTTTGGGGTCTGTTTTATAACCACGTGGTATGTTCACAGTACGCATGCGCCGGAGGTGCTTAGCACAGAGTTGGATGAAATTGTTATACAGAGTGCAGCACAGATACATCTTTGAGTTAATGAGTAAGCGAATGGTGGAGAAACGGCGCTGTGGCAGCTGCTGAGCGGTTGGACGCAGAAGCCCCGCCCCTGCTGTGGTTGGCCCGGGTCATCCGTAGTTTCAACATCACAGCTCCTGGTGGGGATTGCTTATGAGTTTCCATCATGTAGCGTATTTCTCTTCTTTTTGTGTTGGGTCATGTGTAAAGTTCTGCCATCATTAGCAAGGGGGAAAGATCCCACCTACGATCCACCGAAGGACAGCAGCACGGTAGCCTCTGTAAAATCACACTAACAACTAGATATAGATAAAAGAATTACTAATATCTTACAGACTAATCGAAGGTTCTAAGTCGAAGAGATGTCTCCTTTTCTTGTTGTATTAAGCCAATATATCCATTCAAATATAAGAATGACATATTTGAAAATACCCTCCACGAGTCTGAATTACTTGTTAATGACACACATTTAGGTCTGTCATCACTTTACAATGGTGTTACTCTTTTTTAAGATATTAAAAACTTGGGTTGGGGATTTAGCTCACCTATCAAATGCAAGACTCTGTGTTTAGCCCTCAGCTTTTCAAAGAAAATTTTTTAAAAATTTAAAACTTAATGTTTCTAAAATTGTAAGTTCACATTAGCTTTAGTGTTTTAATTTTTAAATTTCTTTATAGAAACGTTAACTAAGGATGTAAACTTACCCTTCTTTTGATAATGGAATATTTGGGGGAAAAAGGTAGTATTCTCTGAGAAAAGTGACGTTTTACCACAGTGCAGTAACAAGAAATTACTTTTACACATTTCACTTTTTATGGTCTGGAGACTGAACCTAGGGCCTAGGCTAGGTAAATGCCCTGCTCTAAGCTATATCTACAGCCCATATTTGCTTTTGAATATTCAGAATATAACTTACATATCACTACATAAACTTTCATTAATAAAAGCTTTTGAATGAGGAAAAATCAATAACAAAGTTCAAGTCCTGTGCAGCTTTTGCTGTATGTTCTAATATGTTTAAATTAAAATACAAAAAAAAAATATTTATTTTAAGATACCAAACCGTAGTTTGACGTTTCTGTATTTTTATGTTGCATTCAAGCCTTTACGTCATCTAAGGACCTCACAGAAAATCAAGTTAGAGAATATAAGCTATGATACATGCACACTTATGTATGTGTATGTTACATGCATGTAGACTGATATGCAATCACTGTTTACCCATTGTGCTGAGAATCCATAGCCTCCAATATGTGACTAAATGGATCTAAAGACAACCATTTTGGCTAGTTGAGAGGAAAACAAATTCTGTCTTCTATTCATCTCAAGTCTATTAAGACGATAATTAAATGCATTAGGAAAGACTTGGGATCCAACTCAGGGATAAAATGTTTGCCTCACATATGTGTAGTCATGAGTTCGATCCCAGTATAACACAAAGTGGGGCAGGGAATGACACCTGTCTGTCTAAAGCTTTGACAATAGAAAAAGAGAGAGAGAGAGGAGGGCTCTGCAACGCTGTTTGATTATCGAGACACAGACATTGCAATGACGAAAACATAGCCCGCTCTGGGCTTGAACCGGAAAGGGCTTGTCATCGGTTAACCATGGACTGGGGAGGGACTCCCAGAACCCTGCCTCTCCAGCCCTAACTTAGCTACCAGAGGAACCTTGGGGAGCTGCAGTCACTGTCTGCAGTTGTGTGCAAGAGGAGCCCAGCAGGCTCCAACGGGCAGCTCCAAACCCACCTTCAGACAGACAGACAGACAGACAGACAGACGGTCATGGTGAAACTCAATGCTCCACACACCAAACCAAAAGGACATGAAAGGACAGAATGCAAAACTGGGCTTTGGACATGAGAGAAAGCAGAAGTGGGAGGGACACAGGGAACGGGTTGGGAATAGCCAGGGTGCACTGCACACATCTATAAAACTGTCAAACACAAGCCTAACAAAGAGGCGATCAGTGATGATCCTCAGCTGATTTTCTCATAATTTAAGCAAATCGCTTTTAGAGTGTTATAGGCAAGAGGGGAGGAAGGAGGAAAGGGGGAGGGGAAGGAAGAGAAGGAAAGAAAGAACAAGGAAACAAAGAAAGGAAAAAGAAGAAAAGTAAAGTCGGTATCAGTCCCTATGGTTATTACTGAAACCTTGACTTGCTTCTCCGGAAGTTTCTATTCACAAAGCAGCTTTCTAAGTGGCCCTTGTGAGAGCCGCCCCTCTCTGCAGAGGCAGCTGTGACCAGCATCTGATTACTCTCCTTCACAGCGCCCCCACTATCTCCCATGCCACACTCCTCCCCAGCAATGGTCTTACTGTTTCTCTTTCATAGCTAAAAGATGTCTCAGAGGTTTGCCCATTGTGTCACACGACTGCGATGATGCTACCGTCAGAACAACGTTCTCAACAGTGCCAGTGCTAACCTTTGGGGCAGGCCATGTCAGTGGCAGGGTGAGGTCTCCTGCACACAGGGCATCCCCATCTTCATGCATTAGCTGCTAGAAGTTCTTCTCCACACCTCTCAGTTAAGACAAACACATCGGACGCTAAACGTTCCCAAATGTTTTCTGGGAGGAGGTGTAAAATTGTCAAGTGAAGAGCCACTCACTGGCACAACGGGCACTCAATAAATACTTATTGAATAAACGAATGTGTGGATTAAAAAAAAATAAAATCAGTGTTTCATTTAGCCAAAAGTAAGATGTTTAAAATGGGAAAACTGAATACAGGCAAGATTTATCAACCTGAGCTCTCATTCTATTCAGGACAGAGAGAACTTCCTTTTCCATCCATCTTTTCCCATTAAGGACTTTAAATAAAGTCATTTCCAGAAAGTGCCTGCCCATTTGGTTCCTAATTGTCCTGGCTGGGCTGGGCTGATCACTGTTAGAGCCTCTAAATTCAAACCAATGCTACTTGAGTATTTTTCAAGTCCAGGAAACGTTGCTGATTTCCTTCCGAAACCCACGTTGCTACCTTCAGCAGCAATTAGCAGTCAGAGGAAATAAATCAGAAGACTCGTGGGTGCAGACAAAGTATTTCCCCGCCCCCGGTACTTGAGCTTTCAAATTTGGAGCAGCAGAGGAGCCCCTCTATAGTTTCACTGAGCACCGCCCTGGCGTCCCTCCAAACCCTGCCTGACGTGCAATTATTTTCAACCTATCTCACAGAAGGCTCACCCTATTCATCTTTGTGTGGGCCAAATTCCCATTAGCCGATAAAAGATTGTAGCATGTGGAATCTATGTCCATAGGGTTCCATGCAATCCTAAGCCAAGTGGGTTTTGTTTGTTGTGATTTTGTGTGTGTGTGTGTGTGTGTGTGTGTGTGTGTGTGTGTGTGTGTGTGTGTGAAGCATGGGGAAAGCTATGAAATATGACCTGTGCTAAAATCCCTTCTAACCATATTTGGGTAGATGGCAAGGATCTAGGAGGAATAAAACTTAAGATTCAGTAATGAGTGGGTATCTGTTCTATATGGAGAAGGAAAACTGGACTGCTGTTGATGGGGATGGGGAAGATAATGTCCGACCTGTTCTGGCTCTGTTGCTTGTATGACTTACTCTTTTTCTTTATTTCTATAAAAAAGGATTTATTTTTGTTTAATATGTCAATGTGAGGGTCTGCATTTATGTGCACCGCATGTGTGCCTGGTGTCCAAGGTGGCCATAAGACAGCGTTGGAGTCTCCACAATGGGAGGTGAAGGTGTTTCTCAGCTACCGGATGCGGATGCTGGGAACCAAAACCTGGTCCTGTCAGAGCAGCAACTGCTCTTAACCACTGAGCCAACCCTCCAGCCTGGCCTTGCATTTTCTAGATATTAGGTGTTTTTTCCCTCTAAATAAAGCATAGAACTAGGTACAACTACTACCTTATTCCTACCTCGTTACTTTTCTATTTTTCCACTATTGGGTTTTATGGTCCCTCTACCTAGTCACCACCCCAGAAACCTAGGCTCCGGCTTCACCTTTTCTGTACCCTGCATTTATTGACAGTCCATGCTAAGTCTTGTTTGAGTTCCTCTTGATTTGCCCTGTTCTCATCACTGTCCTGGCAAGTAGACCGAGAAGACTGTCTCCCTTCTCTCCTTTCGTTGCTTTGCTCTCTTGCCTTAAGGCTTGATCATCACCTCCCTTCCCAAACATGGTCCCACTCAGCCAAAGTGGCCTTGCTAGAAGAACCTAATCACATCTCTGCTTTCTCCAATGATCTCCTATTGCTATGGCTTGGATATGAAGTGTCAATCAAAAAGGTACAGTGTTGAAGACTTGGCCTCCATCTGGTAGAACCAGTCACTGAGTGGTTGCTGGGTCCTGGAGGCTCCGACTTCACTGTGGAATGAATCCACTGATTGATTCATAATCTAGTGCCATTATTAATAGGAGGCGAGGTGAGCCTGATTGCTGGTAGGTGACTCATGGGGTATGAGTCTTGTAGAGTCCCTCTTTCTGCTTCCTGGCTGCCCTGAGGTAAGCATCCCTGCCCTTCTACACTCTTCTGCGGTTGTACTCAGACTTCCTACAAACCAGAAACAAGGGAGCCAGCTAATTATGAACTGAAATAGAACTATAGCCATAATAGGTTAATTCTACTTTAAGTTGTTTTCCTTGAATATTTTGTCAGAGAAACAAAAAAGAGCTAGCACTCGTTCTTAAAAGTTCACGAGATTCCTTAAGGATGCCTTTAGGATCTGTCCCATTGACAATCTCCGTAAACTTAGAACCTTCTTATGCCTGATAACCTTTTATGCCCCTCACACGAAGCTCTTTGCCCATCTAGCTTTGATGTCAAGCTCTCTATAAACTACTCCTTTAGCTAATGGCAAGTCTCTTTCCTCCTGCTGTCACTGAAGAGCCTGACCTCTAAGCACACTAGACCTTTAGCCCAGGTCACGGTGTATGGTAATTAAGATCTCTATACTTTTTTTTCTTCCAATATTGGCTGGTATTTTTAAATTTCAAAGGGATTGGTTTCTAGGATCATTCTAGAGTCATTTTGTTCTTAATCTGTCTTATTTGTCTCATCCAATTTCAAACGTAACAGTAGCAGTTTGGCAACTCGACTTTATAACATTGTTTCCAAGCATTAAATCAGTTTTTATAGAAACACACATGTTCTATCACTCTCGTATTTTGCCAATTTGTGTGTATTTAGTTAAGTTAATGTAATTACAATAAAAACGCAGCCAATACAGGCAGGTTTGCTGCTACACACAACCAATTTGTAGAAAATGTACAGATTAATTCTGAAGGGAAGTGCATAGACATCCCTGTATGCTTTAGAGAGCAAAAGGAAAATGCTGACTTATCCTGTGACTTTGATAACCCACCATTCCCTCAAGATTACCCATTTCCTGAGAGGAAGGGCTGTTGCAGTATTCCTTACTACATACATAATAGAATCTACCCAAATCCAATAGCTAATTTTAAATTGATATTGAGAGAGATACAAAATGTCCTTAGCCTTCCCTAACTAGAAACCATAAAATTGTTAACTTCAAATTCTGAGTACTTAAGATTTTATTTAACTTTGAATATATTTGTGGTTATGATAAAATTGTAAATGAGCATGTGGCGAGGTACTTTTGATATATTACCCTTCTGTTCTGCAATCAAGCAACTATATACATTGCTTGATACATAACTGTTGAAAGGTACACACGAACCTACCATCTCTGGTACCAGGGGACCACAGGCGACAGCGAGAGCAGGTGCTATCACATAAGGCACGGAGCAAAACCTTAAGGTCAGAATATAGAGATACTAGTTATAACTCTTCTTTATTAAGGACCAAGTAACATACAAAAATAAATGCCTGTGATCACTTATTGGCAATCATTAATCCATAACCATTCTGAAGTCTAACAGTAGATGAGACCCAGCAGGGGCAGCTGAGTCCCTCATCTTCCTTGTTGTCACTTTCTTGAGAAGTAGGGCATTTGGTGGGTTCTCGAAACTTCTAAGCACCATGATTGCGCCTTGAGAGAAATGGGAGACAATCAGGGTTTTAGAAGTCAATCATTACAGCAAATGACAAGTGAAGACACATTCCCATCTCGTTTGACTTCCGCTGGGTGGTAATGTACACATGAGGCCTGCTGTTGATTGGGCTTTGTAGTAGTCCTTGCTGGTTCTGCTCTGTCCAGCTCTCAGGTCAAAGACCTGATGGCTGTGTCATCAGTACCTCCTGTCCCTGGAACATTTCCCAGGTGGAGGTAGGGAGAAGGACCGTCTAGGCCTTTTAGAACCAATGGCAGGTAGCTCTTGGCAATAGCAAGAATGAACATCTCCTTTTGGAGAGCTATCTGTGTGTCTGAAATGGACAATGTGATTTCCATACTTTATCTCACCTCCCACAAGTCCCAGACAGTGGTTAGTGGCTAAAAGGAAGGATTCGAAACCATGTGAAAAAGCTCAGGTTGGAATCTTGGTCCCACTACTTAAAGCAGCGAGAACTTGAGTAAACTCACCTCTGCGTTTCCATTCCTTCCTGGTAAAAGGGGAGGAGGAAGCATGTCCACCCTGGAAGGCAGAGCCTGTACTTGTGGTCTCATATCTACTTCCCCCCCTTGGGTAGCCAGACCAGTTGTGCAACCAGTGGGGCTGGAAGGAGGGGAGCTTCCTGGGAGGGGTGGGTGCAGTCAGGATCTTGGTCTTCTGTGAGTTCAAAGGTAATGAAACACATACGCAGGAATGGCTTTGGAGAACTGGTTCAGCTTATTAGGGTGACAAAGGCTATTCAAACCTTTGAAGGGATGAGCGTAGATCATTGGCAAGGCTAGGTTACTGGCGATGCCTCATTTGCATGAGGAGGAATTCCAGGTTCTGCTGGGCATGATCTTATAAGGGGAAAGGGAGCTGAGGGACTGGCCTCACAAGTACTCAAATATGATACCTTATTAGTATTGCCATTGCCGACTTTACCTATTTCTCTTCTGGAGATGAAGCAATTTTGTAACATCACATGGCTTGGTCAGTGTTATATACCAGTGAGGGGCTGCCAGCATTGTCCTGTATGTATCTCTGTCCAGTAGAATTCTACCGCATATGCGCAGGGTACCATGATGCCAGCATTGCCAGCCAGGGGTTGGGGTGAGGGAGTTCCAGCTGCACAGCCCGGCACATCTGGTAAGAACCCCAGTTCTTCTGTGTAATCTGCGAATCGTTGGAGAACTTTTGCTTATATTTATATGTTGTTCCTCCGTCACTAAAATTAGCATAATATCCCAATTTTGGGTTGTAAGGAAGATTAGAGATAATGAGTATTTGCAACGTTGGCCCTTAACAAATACTTCAAAATGGCTGCGTGTACTCCAGGCTTGCACAATTATTATGAGAAGTAGAGTGGGAATAACAGGGTGTAACGATTTAATATAGTACAAGTAATTTGGCTTGTTTTCATAAATAAAATATGATGTGTGCATGCAGAGGAATATTACTAAACCTTTAAAAAAGTAAGGCTTTCTAGTAAGGCATTTGGTATGCACTACGGCTTAGATGAGCCTTCAGGACCTTACACTCAGCGAAATAAGCCCGGCTCCAAGGGACAAAAGCCGGATAATTCCCTTTAAAATGAAGTAGCCAGAGAAGTCAGATTTGGATAGACAAAAAGCATCAGGGCAGAGGAGGGAGGGAATGGGGAATTGAGAGTTTTGCTTTGGGAAGATGGACATGTTCTGGAG
This sequence comes from Rattus rattus, assembly GCF_011064425.1. Lineage (NCBI taxonomy): Eukaryota > Metazoa > Chordata > Mammalia > Rodentia > Muridae > Rattus > Rattus rattus. The sequence goes on from NC_046156.1 coordinate 25,723,837, forward strand.
TCAGACAGCAGCAATGATTGTCCCATAGCGGGATGCGTTTAATGCTGCCAAACTGCACACTTCCAAACAGTCAACACAGGGGCTTTTATGTTATTCACATTTCCCTACAATGAAAGGGATGGAGGGAAGAAACGAAACCTAGGGGGAGGGTAGCAACTGTTGGAAGTGTTGTTACCGTCACTCGGGGGTCCAACTTCTACTCCCCTAGCAATCGGTTGGCGCTATGTGTTGAATTTCACCCAGAAACTATACACATCTTCACATTTTGTAAGAATGAGATGATGTGCATGACTCCTCTTACCCACAATGCATGTCTTTGAGTTAAGTATTAACCACTGTGGCCGTCACCCTGACAGTACCGTCCCAAGTAATGGTGCGGAGGGCAGCAGGAGGGTGTTTTTATTATGCACATTACCTTGAAATAACATTTTCTTTCGGCCAGGAAATTTTACGAAGTGCACACACAGTGTATGATAGAAGGAAGCCAAGCCCAAGGCTGTCAGTCAAGCGCACTGCACGAGAGATGCGTCAGAAGAGCTGAAATGCAAGAATGTAATTAACTGTGAAGGTCGCTGCTCTTCACCAGGGTGACATCTGGAACAAAGCCGCTCTCGGTTATTTGCCTTACTGTATTTATACCTCACGTTCTCACTTCTGTAAGCCTCCCTCTCCATGTGGTGTTTAGAAATCCTATAAGACGTTATTTCAAAAGACACGGTCTATTGTGTTTAAATTGCGCCACTCCAAACTCAATTCAGCGTCATTTTGAATTTTGAAACGTAGCATCTGACATCAAAACCTCTTCCCTCCTCTCCCCTTGCGATTACTATGATGTGAAATTTGGGGAAACATTTACTACATCCATACAGTCTTGGGTGTCTCTGTACTCTTTCTATTTTATGTTCTTATTATGTGGTATCTATCTCAATTAAAAATAATCCTGGCAACGTCTATAAAAATGAACATCATAGCCATTTTAAATGTGTGGTTCAATAATGTTCAAGATATCGATAATGTGTATGCTCTCTCTCTCTCTCTCTCTCTCTCTCTCTCTCACACACACACACACACACACACACACACACACAGAGAACCATTTTCAGCTTTACCCTCTTAGGCAGGGTAGAATGATAAGATGACTCAGAGGTTGAGAGTTCTTGCTGCAATCCCGAGGGACCTAACTTTGGTTTCCAATATTCCCATTAAGTGGCATAAAACCGTGTGTAGCTTCAGCTCCAGGACACCCGGTGCTCTCTTCTGTCCTCCACGGGCAGACACACTGACATACTCATATACAGAAAATAAAAGTAAGTTTGTTGAAGGCGTACAAAGAGAATGTTTCACAGATCCAGGCGACCAGTACTTTCTCTTCTCTGTGACTTCTGCTCATTTGGTTTTGTGGGACAGGGTATCACTGTACAGACAAAGGTGCCCCCAAAGTCCTGCCCCTCCCTCCTGAGTGGTAGGATTACAACTATGGACCACTGCACTGGCTGTCTCTAGGATTTTTTGACTGCTCTGGGAACCTCAGGGAAATGACACCGTATGGATTCAACCGTTTGTGCCTGGTTTGCGTCTCTTTGCTCAGTGTTGTAAGGGATGCTAACATTTCAGGCCACTTAAAGGCTTAGTAATGTTCTGCTTGATGTGTTTACCACACTCTGCTCATTCCATCATCCATTGGTGAACCCAAATGTGACCGGAGCTGTTCTAAACCTGCGTACACAGACCTCTTGCATTTCTCGCTCTTCGTTAGTCTAGATACTCATGCACAAGTGCGATCACTGGGACATACGGTAATCTGCCGTTGATTGTCTGAAAAATTACCTCACTGTAGTTCATAGTGTCTGTATTATTATTTATTTTTTTATTTTTTTTATTTCTTTTGGCATTCCCACTAATGGTTTGGAAGAGTTCTAGACTCTCCAAATCCTCGAAGGAATTACTGTGTTCTATCTTTATTAGCAACCTAGGATGCTAAGGAGTGCCGTCCGTCTCATTCTGTTTAATTCACATTTTTGCATGATTAGTGACATTGGACGCCTTTTCAGGCACATTTAGCCGTCCGTTTTTGGAGAGATGTCTGTTCAAGTGCTTTGCCCATTTTTAAGAATTTGTCGTGGTTGAGGTTTAGAAGTTCTTCACATAGTCTAGATAGTAATTTGTAAATTTCGTCTCCCACATTATGGGTTAACACTTTTAGTGAACTGATGTTCTTTTGGCACAAGTTTCAAAATGTTCATGATGTTTGACTCATGGAGTTGTCTAATTATTGTTGTGGTTTAACCCTTTGGTGTCATATCCAAGTAGTTATTGCCAAATACATCATGAACATTTTACACTGTGTTTCCTTTTGAGAGTTTTACAGCTATATGTTGCATGAAATAACAAAATAGCACCATCCCACGCTGATGCTGGTTACTCTCTGGCCTCAGTGGTCTCTAAGCTTCCATGGTTAACCCCATGTATTGACTGCCCATCTCACGGTTCTCTTGCTGCAGACTCTGCTCATATTCCCAGCCATCTGCCCCATGGTTAGCAGTCATAACTCCCTGTTACCTGGTAAAATCAAAACCCTAGAGGCTTGTAATTTATCAATCAGATTGATATCAGTAAATTCTCACCCCACTAAACTTCCACACAATGAGCTCAGAGCAACTGATATTGATATAAGCTGCCCATGTAGATAAGACAAATTGTCCTGTAATTATCCATCCCTTATAAGATATTCATAGCTACCTGTGGCTATTTAAAGCCATGTGGAATCTGGATTGCCCTTCTCTTCCTCCACCTTCCTTCTACTTCCTTCCTCTCTCTCCTATCTCTCACAAACTCTCAGCCTGCCTTCCGTTTCCACTGTCCAATCACAGGCTTCAGTCTTGTCTTTCACCTGCCCTCACCTGCTTCAGACAGCAATCTACAGCTATAGGTTTAACTCGGGGCTAAAACTTTAGATACAGTATTAAATAAAAATCTGGTGTCACTTTTGCTTTGTCCAGAATCATTTACTTAAAGAATGGTCCTCTACCCTCAGATGATCTTGGCCTCTTTTTTTGATAAAAGGTCTTTAACCACAAAGGAGATTGCTTATTTATGTCTTTCTAGTCTATTTTATTATCTGTATGTCTGTCTTTCTATCACAATTAGTCCAATTAATTCAATTAGTTCTGAAGTATAAGACCTCTAGCTTGATTCTGATTCTTCGTGATTAGATCTCAACCTCTTTCAGTAGCTGATCTGATAAAATCTTGTCCTTATACATTTCACACTATAAAACTAATATTTTTTTCTAAATCAACTCATATCAAGTAGCATATGAACCCCTAAGTCAAAGTTATAATAATGTTGACTTTTTGGTGTTTGGCTTGATGTTTTGAAAACCTATTAGTTCTTTGAGAATTGCATACGCTGTATTTTGAACATAGTTTCTGCTCTCTCTCTCTCTCTCTCTCTCTCTCTCTCTCTCTCTCTCTCTCTCTCTTTCTCTCACTTCCTCCCTGATCCATCTCCTCTTACATGCACACCAAACTGTGTTCTAACCCATTGAATACAATTGTGCTGCCTGTCCACTCTTCAGTGTATGACCATTCACTGGATGAGTCTATCTACCAAAGGCCATTAAAGAAAGCTAACTCCCCCTCTTCTAGCAGCTATCGTGAGATCATCAGAAAGGGACCTACTTGATGCCTACCTTCCCACCGCATGCTAGGATTTTGTCTGGCTTGAGGTTGCATTGGTCTTGTGCGTGCCGTCATAACCACTGTCAATCCTCATGTGCAACTGCCCTGTTAGGCCTGGAAAATATTCTTTCGTTATAATCATCTACTACCCATGACTTTTACACTCATTCCTCCCTCCTCTCCCTAGTAAACCCTCAGCTCTGGGAAGAGAAGGTGTGATTCAGATGTCCCACTTAGGGCTGCACATACCACAGTCGCTGACCTTTGACCAGTGGTTCTTTGTGTTAATTGCCACTTACTGTAAAAAGAAGTTTCTCTGACAGAGGTTGAGAGATGCATAAATGCATTGGTAAAATAATGTTATTACAGCAAGGCAATGTGGTGAATGTCTTTAGTCCCAGCAGTTGGGAGGCAGAGGGAGGTGGATCTCTATGAATTCCAGAACTTCGTATTCCACTGACAGCCAGAGCTCCATAGCAAAACCCTGACTTGAAAAAAAAATAGTAGTAGTAGTAGTAGTAGTAGTAGTAGTAGTAGTCATAGTAGTAGTCGTAGTCATAGTGGGGGTGGGAGGTATAAGCGGGGCTGGGAAGAGAGGATGTGGATGTTGTTTTCAGAATGCAAAGTGAAAATTTAATGAATGGATGGAAAATGAAATAAATAAATAAGTAATGTAAAAGCTCTTTTGCATGTAGAGCTAGCATTTAAATGGAGTCACATTATCATGCTGCAACAGTGTTATGCAGAGCACCAGAGAAAAGGGATCGTGCTAACTTTTATATTAGTGTGTATATAGTATATGTATACTCCTGTGTGTGCATGTCAAAGCCATAGGCTGATGCTAGCAAGCTTCTCCCCGCCCCCCACAACTCCACATATTTTTTGAGACTGGCCCCAAACAATCAGATCCCTGAGATGAGAAAATGTTGTCGATGTATTTACTCTTTATTACTTTGTTTATTTACTATTGCTGTGGCTGCCTCTTGCTTTTGAGAACTCATAGGGCAAACCAGGCTGGTCTTGAATTTATAGAGATGTGCCTGCCTCTGCTTCCAAAGTGCTGAGATTAAGGGCATGTCCACCAACACACATGGCCTTTTCTTAGCTTCTGTGCTGCTTAGTTTTAGGTCTACTTGACACAAGGTAGAGTCCTCAAAGGAGGGAGTGTCCATTGAGAAAATGTCTCTGTAGGATCAGGCTGTAGGCAAGCCGGTGGGGCATCTTCTTAATTAGTGGCTAATGGTGAGGCCAGACTATGTGGGTGGTGCCGTCCCTCAGCTGGTGGCACTGGGTGCTATAAGAAAGCAGATTGAGCAAGCCATAGGAGCAAGCCAGTAAGCAGCATCCCTCCATGGCCTCTGCATTAGCTCCTGCCTCCAGGTTCCTGCCCCACTTGAGTTCCTGTCCTGACTTCCTTTGATGATGACCAGTGATGTGGAAGCATAATGCAAATCAACCCTTTCCTCCCCAACCTGCTTCCCTCATGCTGTTTCATCATAGTGACCGTGACCCTGACTTACATCTCTCTTCCTGATCATGGTCTTTCTCCCTTCAGATTCCTTTCTTCCTGATTCCTTTCTTATTTCAATACTTCCTATCTAAGCATTTGGTCTGTGAGAGAAGCACCTTCCAAATTTCCTTTAAGGAAGATAATTTGTTACTAAAATGAATATTTGTTGGAACTTCGTGCTTGAGAGAATCCTGCTAAGCACAATTCTCGAGCAGTTATTCTTTTCTCTTAACCTCTGAAGGCACGTCCCTTTTCCCTATCAGTCGCTCATGGATCCAATTGTTACTTTCTTCTTTGTATGTTTTCTCCTTCCTGAGTGCTTTTAAGATTCTCTATTTTTATTTTACTAAAGCTCTAAGTTTTATTCCTAAGTGTAGTGTGTTGATTTTGTTCATAACTCATTTACAGCATTTGGCTCTGAGAAATAGTGTTTTGGGAGATACAGGAGCCGCTCAGGTACTCAGCTAGTGCGAGACTTCGTGAGCCCCTCCCCATTCATCCTGCGCGTGGCCTGGTGATTAGGTCTTGTGTACACAGCCATCGTCCATTTGTGGGCGACACCACTGTCATCTCCTGCAAAGAGTGTTTCAGTCCACTCCCTCTGGTTCTTACGATCCTCCTGTCCCCGGAGCCTTGAGGGCAAGCAGTATGGTCTCGTTGTCCAATACAGTGTACGTACTCTACAGTCTATTATTCTTTGCATGGTGACCAGTGTGGGCGGCTGTTTAAGTCCTCATTTACTGCAAAAGAACCTTGTCTGACGACAGCCGAGCGATGCACCTCTCTAGTTGTGTGGTGAAGGGGAGGCCTCTTTGCTTCATTTCCTATAAATGAATTGAGGTCTTTTAATTCTCAGTATGTGATGCTTTGAACACTTCCTACCTGTTTTGGAATGTGTAGGCAATATATTTGTTTTTTAAAATGACAATTTCTTGCCCACAGTTATTTATATTTCATTTATTAATAGTGTGTGGTATGTGCATGTGTCTGTGATGTGTAATGTGTGTGTGTGTCTGAAGTGCGCTGTGTATGTGTAGGTATGTGCACCAAGGTGTGTACTTGGAGGTCAGAGGACAACTTTGAGGAGTAGGTTCTCTGTTCACACTTCTCTGCAGTTTCTGAGGATGAAGCTCAAGTCATCGAACCTGGAAGGCAAGACTTTTTACCCACCGAGCCATGTCTGAGACCTAGGTCTTAATTTGTTTTTCTTTTCTATCACAATTAGTAAGTTGCAATTTTTAACATGAGCCTTTGAGTTTTGTTAATTTCTACCTCACCCTTCTTTATTTAGTCAGTGTGGTACACGTTCAGGAAGTTTGGGTGAGGCCTAAAAGAGACCCTGCATCTCTGACTCCTGGTTGTAAATGTGTTCCTTCCTGGCAGGGCTGTTGATCCCTGCCCTGTGTTATAGACCGTGACAGGGTGGTTTCTCAAATCCTGCCCATGCTTTTCAAGTGTTTTGCTTCTCGTGTTTTATGCCATGCCACTCAGTTCACATGGAGCCTGGATTTTCCTGTCTTCCCGAGGAGCAGAAACGCTTTCACGCCCTACAGTGCCCGTTCTCACGTTTACCCCGTAGTCTATTTTGTCCAGTGCAAAAACAGCCGCCACGTTGCCTCTCTTCTAACTGCCGTTTGCTCAGCATTAGAGAACAGTAAGTTCACGCCTACCATTTCCGCGCTCGGGTTCTCCTCTGTGAGCAGTGCATGGGTTGTTAAACACTTGGCTGGTCGCTGCTGTTGATTTCTCCTGATTGGAGTCACTACCGTGCACCTGTCCCCGACTCCCTGGGTTTTTGTTTGTCTTCCGGTTTGCTTTGTTTTCTCCGTCCCTTCCGATTGATGGTTTCCCCATTCATTCCATTTTGTCTCTCTGGGTTTTGAAATGTCACATCTTCGAGTGGCTGGCCTCGATGTTTTAATGTATGTGCTTCACTTCAAAACACTGAAAATGTATTAATGCCTTTATCTTAGATTACAATGACGTATGCCTGTTTAAAGTCCTTTCAAGCCACTGCATTCTCTCTCACGCCACCGCTTCCTGCAGATCAGTTATCTCCCTTCCTTCCTGGCTGCAGACTCTCCATATTCTAAATGAAGCTGGCCCATTTGGGCTCCGAGCTTTCTGCTAACCGGTTTCTCCACTGAAAACCACTTTTTACCTGTGATTTCAGTCCTTTAAATTCTTGCCCAACATTAGACCCTTCATTTCTTGCTTGAAATTCCTTCGCTATTTGAGCTCGTACTAGCAGCCTCATTGCCTCATCTCCCCGGAACCATTAACACCTGGAGGATTTTAAGTAACATACGGCAAGTATGTGCGTTCCTCCTCCACCGGAAATGAAGTGCCATGAGAAGCGAGGCTTATTATTTGGTGTTTCTAAATAGCCATATCCCAGTTCCCAGGACAGTTTTAGAGCTTAATAATTAGTCGTTAAACATTCAACAAATTCAGATCCAAAATTCATAAAAGAGCAGTTTTATCAAAGGAAACTTGCTCTGGACTCACCCGGAGCCAAGGCTGGGAAAGGACAGTGATATTAACGTGCTTCTCTTAAAGCATTTGTAATGGTTTCATTTCTACCGTTTCTACTTTTCCTCCTAAGTGTGAGCCCCCTTTCTGGTCTTGATTTAAAATGTCCTAGATCCGAGTGTTCTAGACATGAGTATTTTAATCTAGTCAGACTTTTAGGTCACGTGTGTGTGTGCGCGCGCACATACACACACACACACACACACACACACACACACACATGAGTGTACACACATGTATGAGAATAGAGATCGGACAGAACTGGCAACAGGAGAGATGGCGGCACACACACACACACACACACACACACACACACACACACACACACACACACACGGCAGGCAAAGGGCTGGCCACACAATCGCGACGACCTGAGTTTCATCCCTGGAACCCATGTAAAGGAGAACCAATTTCACAAAGTTGTCTTATCTCTGTAATTCTCTCTCTCTGTCTCCGTCTCCGTCTCTGTCTTTCTCTCTCTCTCTCTCTCCCTCTCTTTCACACACACTAGTAATAATAAATGGAATTTAAAACTTTTTAAAGAAAATTGTTTTAAAAATAAAGTTCACTTTAAAAGTGCAAACGGTAGTGGCAGAAAATATGTAGGAGCCTACTGAGGGTGAAAATAAAATAAGCGAACTATAATAATCATATGCCTGTCTAGGCATGAAAATATTTTGGGAGAGATTATACACTGAGCTATAAAACAGCTATTAATACAGTGAAGACCACAATGCAACTACGGCTATTCATAATAACCATTTGCCTGACGTGTGCTGCATGTATGTTAGACTTTGCAGATGTCTAATAAATGTCCATTCGTTTAATTCTCAAACTGCTTTGTAAGGTTTGCTATCATTGGCCTTAACTCATAGATGAGGAATTTTACAAATAAAATCTTAGACTTTGCTGAAGAGAGCAGCTCTAACAAATGGTAGAGGCAAAGTTTGAACCCACATTTTCCTGGCTCTGAACTCTGTGTACTTACCTTCGATAATAGTTATTATTACAAATATATATTACTTTACAGTTTAAAAAAATCACTTCTTAAATCTACCCCCCAAACAGCAGCGGCAGCAGCAGTAATGTTAGCAGCAACAAACGCATTAGTGAAACCTGTGAAGGAAACCTTCGGTCTCCTATCCTCCCCACCCCTTTACCAGTGGACATCTTTTCAAAGTCCTTGTATCCATAAAAGACCAGGATCTTCCTCATGTCTGTACCCTACCCCAGCAGGTTCTCAGGATTCCAAAGCTCATCTCAGTCCTCGCATAGACTTCTACATTTATTTCCTCTTTCTTACCATCTGACCGGTCCATGTTAGAAACGCACATTTCTCTTGTCTAGCTGTCAACTATAAAACAATGGGACAACCATTTGCCTCGGGTGGCAAAAGCTGAATTGGATGCATCTGGATATAGGATGGATTATATCCCAGTAAGCCTAGCACAAACTGGAGGTGCATCAAAGGAGAATTTGAGTAATGAGGACAGCGCACAGAACATGGCAGCTTAACCTAAGCTGTTTTACGTGCATCTCCAAACTCACGCTTGGGCAGAGCAACCTAAGGAAATTGTACTGTACACTAAAGTGTGGCTGTTTCCTGCCATGCACTGTATAGGAAGTGAAATACAGAGCAGAGTATGTTTGTACTTTCGATACTAGTAACACCAGCGAGATAAAGGAGACCCTGGTGTGAACACTGTAGAATAAAGAATCCCATGGCTTCCTTGCCTATGGGGAAGCTGAACGTTTGTGTTGTTTTAGGGAGTGTCCACACGAGCTGCTCACTGCGTTCCATATTCTCTACAACTGTGGCAACTGTCCTTGATCCTTGGCTGTGAATGCTGACAAAATCTAACAATTCAATTGGATAAAAAACAGTTTATGTTTGTTACCCATTCTCCAAGTAAAAAATGTTTGTAGGTGTCAGAAGCAGAGAAGGGCAGAGAGAGTCACCGTACATTACTCCTTTAAGACCCGGGGGTATGTTTTTGGTGATAAGACTTTAAAGGTTCTTTTTCTCGCAGCTGCATGCTGGCTTTGTAGCTGCTTGCTGGCCGTGATGGCAGCTGCTGGCTGCACTGGGCTACAAATGTGTTTCTACATAAAAACTCGGCATAAATCAAAAACACACAAAGTTTTAGAGTCGAGGAGGAGCTTGTAAAGGAAAACTTGGTGCTCACGGTAGGTACGTTGTAGGGAGTTTGTTAGTTTTAGAACGGAAGCAAACATCATTTATGGAGAACTAACCATAAAATGATGCAAGCTGAATCTTTGTTCCTGTAATAAACTTGAGTGAGAAGAACAAACAAAGACATCTAGAAGGTTGCTCAACTCTGGGTTCTGTGAAAAGGGCTTTGCTCCTGAAGAACACTTTGGAAACTGAGTATCTTGAATAACAGCCTATGTCAGCTCAAAGGGCCCCCAGAGTCAACATTTATGACCAAGTTGCTAAGTAACACTGGAAAAAAAAACCTAAGTCATTTTTAATTGAAAAAAAAAATCCATTGTAGTATGTTTTAAAGTGCAGCAGCTGGAACATGTGGGGAAGAACGTTGATATGGAATCCTGAGACTGGAATTTAGACCTAAAAGAAATCTGGGGACATGTTTTAGGGGTTTTTCATTGTCAAAGATAGTGAAAGGTCCTTATTTGGTTCTTAATTTATGTATGTAAGGTATACTTGCTTATTTTTCAAGATAATGCTAAGTAACGAACAGGACTCTTTCTGGATTGGTTTGTGAGCTCTCTGCTAGTGACAACATTTTCTCTGATATATTTCATAAATCCCTAGAGGAAAGACTTCCTACACATTGCCAGTTTCCCTCTGCCCTCTCACATGCCCCACCAAGTCATTTCCATAAGGATATATTTTAAATAATGTTGTATGACTAAATATATATGTTATTTTATATACACTTTATATAATATATATAAATATATAATATAATATTGATTATATGTTCTATAATACATATGTTATATAATATTTATGTCATGTTATGCTGTAATATATTATATATCATTAATATATTATATAAGTATTATATACTATACAGCATATGTATTATATAGTATATGTATTGTATACTGTGTATGCATCATATTTTATGTATTGTATATTATGCAATATACAATGTATTATAATTACATTATATAATATAAATATATTACATGTTCATATATAATGTTTATACAACAGCTGATTAATATATAATCTATATTGCATAGATTATATATGTATAATTTAAAGTCTACTTCGCTGTTTTGTTGCTGCTGCTGCTGCTGCTGCTGCTGCTGCTGCTGCTGCTGCTGCTGCTGCTGCTGCCATTAGAATACTTACGTGTACAGTTCCTGGCTTTGGCCCCTAGCACTGTGTAAACATACAAATTGAGTATGTGGCATATACTTGTAATCCCAGCCCACGGGAGGCAGAAGCATGAGGACCAAGTGTTTAGGGTCATCCTCAGCTCCATAGAGAATTCGAGGTTGACCTCAGGGTGTCCAGTGGCTGTGTGCATGGTCTGCTCACTGTACTATTTCCCTCACAAAGAGTCGTTCCTCCTTTCACATCACACATAACCAATAGCAATGGCACAGCACACAACTTGTCCTTTTAACTTGGGGCTCTAAAATGCAGGATTATTCCACTGTCTTTTAACAGCTTGATCAACCAGCATAACAGAAACCCCCATAACCCTGCAACACAGGTTAAAATAGGAAGGCCGCAGAAGCCCACCCCACATTCACTCTGTCCTTATGTAGCTTCTGTCTTCTGATACAGCCCATCGAGATTATTCCTCTAACATGGAGTGGCTTGGAAAACCATATGTTTTTATATGCCACTTGTCAAGCCATGGTCTTCCCCAATAAAGGAAGGATTGATGCCAGTACTAGTACAATTTCACGTTGGAGTTTCCTTTACAAATTCTCCACAAATGTTTGGTTATGCACTTTTCTGAGTTTCTGGGGTTGGTCAAGCAGGAAGAGAAGGATTGTTGTCTTTTACAGTGTCTACTTACATTCTTGGGCAAGCCTCTTTGTAACGGGCCATTGGTCCCTCTCTTGAGCCCTCCTCCAGGCATCCATTAGCTTTGCCTCCAGGGCTGACCAGGTGAAGGGCTCTTTATTTCCATTCGTGCATGTGTATTTTTAAACCCTTCTGTACAGAATTTCCAAGATCCTTTTGTGAAGTTTGTCTTATTAGCGTTGAAGATTTCTCACATATCAGTTGCAAGAATAGTATTAGCCTTAAATGAAATAAAATTATGCCTTTGGTTGCAGAGACTTACATGAAAATTAAGCTTCAATATTGAATCACACACACACACACACACACACACACACACACACACACACACACAGTCTTAATGTTTATGACTACTATGACTTTAAGTCCTGGTCTGAACTTATGGTGGATAGTTAGTTCGAAGCTTCCAGAGTTTTACGTTGTTATGAGAAGTTTTCCCTTGATGATTTTTGGTTATTTATATTAATACGCTATTCAAACACTTGGCTCCACGTGAGATGGACCATTACATCTCAACCTCCTGCTAAAGGTTAAATCTCAACAAAAAATTAACCTGGATGCTTCTATAAAGTTTCTCTTCTAGTAGGGTTGGGCCCAAACCATTTTGTAGGATGTTTAGCTTAGAGTGGGAGTACACAGTTATTTCGCTGATTGATTTTTGACCTGTGATTTTTTTCAAGAAAAACTGTCAGGTTGGTTCAACAATTAAGCAATAACAGGATTTACACGATGTCGAAGATAATCCACGAGAAATCATAGTTGAAATATGTTCAATTCCCCCATTGTCTCACTCCTCATGGCTTCTGATTATGAATGAAAAGAAGGAAAAAATCCAATGGTGTGCCATCCAGTTTCATTCCACTGAATATTACCTTCTGGATAATTGTTTTTAGTAATAGGGACAAGCAGAAGTGGGACATAATTCACTTCCTAATTAACGTTTTCCTTGGTTTCAAAAGCAGACACGCTCAGAAGTTCTGAGTTGAGTTTTTATGTGTCCCATCTCCCAATGAAGGTCAGCTTTGTAGACTGACATTCTAGCCACAGGGTGTATTAGGAGCCACGACCTTTAAATATCGTTTCACGACGTTGTTGAAGCAGTTTTTCGTCTTCTTGTTCATGATTTTATAGGATCCCTGTCCAGTGGGGGGGAACTAATAGACGACTTCCTAGGACCCACTGCTACGATCCCTAAGCCTTTCGCCCGGCTAACAACAACCCTGCATGTTATGATTCGAAGGAAAAAGAAATGTCAGTCTAGCGTCTCATCTGAACTTGTGTTGTTGTTTAACAGAAAAGATGACACCTCAGGCTGAGTGCTCCTCAGCAGAAACCCCAACCCCTGAGGAAGAGCAGCAAGTGGGACGGATGATGGCGAAACGGGCGAAGATCATCAGGGAGCTCATACAGACGGAGAGGGATTACCTCACGGATCTGGAGCTGTGCGTTAGAGAAGTGGTCCAGCCACTGAGAAGCAAACAGGTGAATGCAAGTTTGAGATTGCCCTTCTTTTTCTAGCATCTTCTCTCAGAGTCTAAACAGCACAGCAGCACATACAGAAAAGCACCACATGTTAGCAGGGCGACAGGTGTTTCTTTCTCGGGGTCTCTAGTCTGAGATTCATAGAAGAAATCAACAGGTTGTAATTCTGGAACTGAGGAGCGGAAGTTGTCTCACTGTTTACAAAAGGAAACAAGGGGTTGGGGATTTGGCTCAGTGGAAGAGCGCTTGCCTAGCAACCGCAAAGCTTTGGGTTCGGTCCCCAGCGCCAAAAAAAAAAAAAAAAAAAAAAAAAGAAAAAAAAAAAGGAAACAATATCCTCAAACACGGTGGGAAGGAAACTAACAGTTTTCTTTTGTTCGTTTTTTTCCTCTATCACGAAATATCTGTGTTTTTCCTTTTGGTATTTAATCCTAAAATTTGAAATAAGCTTTCAGCAGTCTCAGGAACAAGTTATTTAATTCAGCGATAATCATGAATTCAAAAGAGAAAATGGACGTAAAGCTCCCCCCCCACCCCCAGAGCTCACTTAAACTTATAACTACTTGGCCAAGTAAAATTCAACATAAAATTAACCTGGATGCTAGTAAAACATTTCTCTTTTATTAGGGATGGACCTAAACAAAAGTCCATGTTTATTAATGAATAATTCTTCCCCGTTAAAGGATTTTCCCGGGAATCGTTCTGTAGGATTTTCGGCTTAGAGTGGGAGTACACAGTTATCTCACTGATTAATTCATCACTTGTTAAATGCATGATCGTCACTAGTCTCAGCTCTGGGCCCTTGTGAGGTTCACTCTTTAATGCAGGTGACAAGTTCATACAATAAGGAATAAACAATTAAGATGAAAATATATTAGGTGACATTAAGGATACCAACTAATGCAGGGAAAGGGGTTGGAGTGTGAGGAGAGGGTGGTGGTGCTTCTTCTCCAAGTGGGGCAATCACCACACACATTTCTAATGCATCAGAGCAGGCGAGAGAAATAGAGAGGGTCAAGGGAGGGCAGAGAACAGAGCAAGAACCTCTGTAGCATGGTGGTGAGTGGTTCTTGTACACAATGCAAAGTCTTCAACAACAAAGAGAAAGCAACTGAGAAAGCACTCAAAGAAAATCACCTACCGTGGTGGCAGACTTTCCAGATACCTGTGGACTTATCCACACAAAAAACAGGCACTGATATACAGACACAGTCACAGACAGACAAACACAGTCACACACAGAGACATACACACACACACACACACACACACACACACACACACAAAACGACACACACATACAAACACAAGCACAGACACATACAGGCACACACAGTCACAGGCACAGACATAGGTACACATACAGATATAAAGACACAGGCACAGACAGACACAAACAGAGTCACAGTCTCACATAAACCCACAGACACATGAACAGTCACAGACAGTCATAGACATAGACCCAGATTCAGACACGGTCACAGTCACAGACAGACACAGAGATAGTCACAAACAGACATACGCAGACCACAGACATAAACATAGACACATTAACAGACATAGTCACACAGACACTGTCACAGTCACATTTATAGACACATCCACAGACACAGTTATAGACAGACACATAATTTTCATACAAAGATCTGCAGGCTTATAAATATGTAACTCATTGTATAACTTACTTTAATCTTTTCATGACTTCTAACAGTTTGGAGTATTTTTCTGCCATTACTGATCACTGTATAAACATTTCCTTTGTTTTTCTGTCTGTCTGTTTACCTCCTTGGAATAGAACCTCAGAAATGGAACTGTTAGAAATCATGTTAGGGGTAAGCATGGTGGCACAAGCCTTTAACCCCAACAGTTGGGAGTCAGAGGAGGGTGGATCTCTGGGTTCGAGGTCAGCCTGGTCTACCGAGAGTTTCAGGCTAGATAGGGTAACATAGAAAGATGCTGTCTCAAAAAGCAGTGTAATTAAATTGATTGGTTTCTTGTTTTTAATATTAACTCCAACCAAAATTCAATAGTCCTGATTTTTATCCTATTAATGAATGGTTAAGGGGTCTTTTTTTCTGTATTATTCCTCCTGAAAAACATCTTCTGGTATATTTCTTAGTGTTTATAAATTTATCTCTTTCACATTCTTAGTTTTTAAAAATTATCATTTATATACTTTCTCATTATTTTATAACACCTGTTTTGAATATTATTTTTCTTCCTAAGTGTTGTGAATAACTTTCTTAGGTTGTCTCTGGTCTCCTAACTTTGGTTAAGAGCTAGAGTCTTTTGCTTTTTGTCTTGCTTTGTTTCTTACCATGTTTGTGCATTGAGGATTTAGTTTCTTTGTGTGTACCCACAATGATAAGATTATTACTAATCAGTCGTACTAACAAATGCTATAATCTCACTGCACCTCCTCTAGTATGTATAACCAGTATGTAGAAGCTCCCCTCACCCCGTGGGGTGTGTGTGTGTGTGTGTGTGTGTGTGTGTGTGTGTGTGTGTGTGTGTGTGTGTTTGCATGTGTTGGGGGCACATGTTTGTGAGTAGTACTGGTATATGTGGAGGCTCAGAGTCTCCTTCAGGTTCTGTCATTAGGATGGTCTTACCTCTAAACCTGTAGATCCCCCTTCAGGCTAGTCTTAGTTTGCTCTAGGAATTTCATGTCTGTGCCCACCAAGCATTAGGATAACCTGCTGGCATTTTGGGGGAGTATAGGGGTGCTGACCAATCTCTCTAATCTCCTATTTCTTACTGTAGGATTCTTCATATAAAACACTATAAAAACATTCACTTACAAACGGCAGGGGTGGGGTGCAGTGTGTGAAGGGATGCTTGACACAGAAGCAGCATTACAGATTATTCTCAGGGTAGATGACTATAATGCTCATTTACGGGGGTTTCCCCATGTGTAGTTAACTTCAGCAGTCAATGATGCAAATCACAAGCCTCAGTTCTACTCCCATTTGCTACATTATTCTAATGATGTTGCTTAGAACTTAATTTTTTCCATCTTCATTAAATTGGGTATTTCTTATTTACATTTCAAATGTTATTCCATTTCCCAGTTTTCAGGCCAACATCCCCCTAACCCCTCTTACTCCCCTTCTATGTGGGTGTTTCCCTTCCCATCCTCCCCCAATTACCGCCCTCCCCCAACGATCCCGTTCACTGGATCCCCTACTAGGCTATTCATTGCTACCTATGAATTGGAGCCCAGGGTCAGTCCATGCATAGTCTTTGGGTAGTGGCTTAGTCCCTGGAAGCTCCGGTTTGTTGGCATTGTTGTTCATATGGGGTCTCAAGTCCCTTCAGCTCTTTCAGTCCTTTCTCTGATTCCTTCAATGGGCATCCCGTTCTCAGTTCAGTGGTTTGCCACTGGCATTCGCCTATGTATTTGTCATGTTCCAACTGTGTCTCTCAGGAGAGATATAAATCCGGTTCCTGTCAGCATGAACCTCTTTGCTTCATCCATCTTATCTAGTTTGGTGGCTGTATATGTATGGGCCATGTGTGGGGCAGGCTCTGAATGGGTGTTCCTTCAGTCTCTCTTCTAGGCTTTGCCTCCCTATCCCCTCCTAAGGGTATTGTTGTTCCCATTTTAAAGAAGGAGTGAAGCAACTGCATTTTGCATTTTCCTCATCCTTCTTGTTCTGTGCATCTTGGGTAATTCGAGCATTTGGGCTAATATCCACTCATTGGAGTGCATACCATTTGTGTTTTCCTGTGATCGGGTTACCTCACTCAGCATGATGTTTTCTAGTTCCATCCATTTGCCTATGAATTTCATAAGGTCAGTGTTTTTGATAGCTGAGTAGTATTCCATTGTGTAGATATACCACATTTTCTATATCCATTCCTCTGTTGAAGGACATCTGGGTTTTTTCCAGCTTCTGGCTATTATAAATAAGGCTGCTATGAACATAGTGGACCATATGTCTTTGTCGTATGTTGGAGCATCTTTTGGGTATATGCCCAAAAGAGGTATAGCTATGTACTCAGGTAGTGCAATATCCAATTTTCTGAGGAACCTCCAGACTGATTTCCAGAATGGTTGTACCAGTCTGCAATCCCTCCAACAATGGAGGAGTGTCCCTCTTTCTCCACATCCTCGCCAGCATTTGCTGTCACCTGAGTTTTTGATCTTAGCTATTCTCATTGGTGTGAGGTGAAATCTCAGGGTTGTTTTGATTTGCATTTCCCTTATGACTAAAGATGTTGAACATTTCTTTAGGTGTTTCTCAGCCGGGAGCTGTGGGCCAGGATCCAATTTTTTTAAACACAGTTCTCTTTGCTTAGGAATCACAAGATTACCCACCCTCCTCACTGTGACATTCAGGTTTGGTATTCGACAGACAAACATTATCTCTGATGATGTCGAACTTGAAAGTCTTTTACTTGTCTCCTACTTCTGAAAGTTTTAATTTGTGATTGAGTAATAACCACTCCAGAGTGTCTGTAACTCTTACAGACATGGACAGGAGTGGAGAAGAAGCTGGTTATTTTAGATGCTGCTGGTTTGTTAACTGATCAACTCTTCAGGGTTCATTACCTTCTTCACATCTTCATCCTTACCTGCTAGGCAGTGTACACTACCCACCTGCCATCAACTACCGCCAAAGCATGACTTTCAAGTCACTATGAGAACAACTGGAGTTAAATCTGAGGCCAACAGTGCTGTTAAACCTGACATTGTGTGTGTGCGAGTGTGTGTGTGTGTGTGTGTGTGTGTGTGTGTTTGTGTGTGTGTGTGTGTGTGTGAGAGAGAGAGAGAGAGAGAGAGAGAGAGAGAGAGAGAGAGATGAAGGAAGAGAGCAACCCACCCAGGAAAGCACCACATTCCATTCAAGCTCAGTGAATGGTGTGTGAATGAATGAGTAGATCCAGCCCTTTGACTGACAATTATCCTCTGACAGTCATGGTGGCAAATCTTACCTTAACATTAGGGCGTTCTGTCACAGGTCTTCACTGACCTGAAAAGCAGATCACAGTCCCCTTAATGGCATTGTGAAGAAAGCCAACATACCTACAACATTCAATGTGGAACTATTTAATGTGAAAACAAGGTCTGGTTATCTCAACAAGGGGAGAGTCTCTATGGTTTTTGGCTGTGAATCAAACTTTATCAAACCAGTACAAGCCAAGCTAACAATGGGTTTATATTCTATGTGCAAGGAAAGGACATAGGAAGGTCAAAGATGACAGAGGAGTTTGGATGCACATTCTTATTTTTGTTTATGTTTTTCAATTTCTGATCCTCACATGTTACAAAAGTACCAAAGACTTCAAGGGGCCTAAGCCAGTCTGCTACTCTTCAGTGTCCTTCCCTAGAGCAGTGGTTCTTAATGTGTAGGTCAAATGACTCGTTCACAGGGGTCACCTAAGTCCATCTGATAACACAGACGTTTACATTATGGTTCATAACACTAGCAAGATACAGTTTTGAAGTAGCAACAAAAATCATCGTATAGTTGGGGGTTGCCACAACATGGGGAACTGTATTAAATGGCTGCAGCATTAGGAAGGCTGAGAACCACTGCCCTAGAGGCAAGACAGGTACAGTTTTTTTTTTCACTCTTCCAAAGCTGTGTGTATCCCCCATGCCTTTGCATACTTGTGTGCTTTGCACTTGAAATAGTATGTTTCCTAGAAAGTGACAAGAAAAACAATCTGTAATTTCGTGTTGTCACATTGGGATCTTCTGTTTAATTTTGTATATACTATGTGGCAATGACTTTGTAAATAATACTTATTAGAAAAATATTAGGAGGGGGCTGGGCAGATGACTCAGTTGATAAAGCATTTGCCATGCAGCCATGAGGAGCCTGATAGCCCATGAAATCTGACCTCATCTATAGCCCCAGCTGTGGTGTTAGCAGCACGACTGTAGCCAATATGTGGGTTCCAGATTCTGTGAGAAAAACTGTTTCAGAAATCATGTGGAAAGCCATAGAAGGAATCATAGAGGAACATCAGCTTCTGGCCTCCATGCCTGCTCATGCAGGTGAGTACTTACGCATACACTCATGCACACGGCACATGCATGTGCGCGTGCACACACACACAGAGTAAAAAAAATGAAATGAGAGGTATACCCTAAGTCATCTATAGTTCTTTTTCTCAGAAAGGAGCATGACAAACATAAAATTTATATTTATATATAAAAATAAGCATGAAAAATTAGCACAAAGATACACTGATGTTTTCTGAAGTTTGAATACAAGTTAGAACATTTTCTCTATGGAGAATATATTTCTATTAGTTCCTATCTTAAATAACAAATATTGAGCAGGAAAAAATGGTTCTTTGCAATTTATTTAGAGATTGTGAGCTTGAAGAAAATCACATTCATGCTATCTAACCACAGATCACAATTTACAATGGTGTTTACACACCTACATTGGCAGTCTTCCTAAATTGTTTTAGGTTCCCATGGGGGAGACTAGGTTGAGTAGTTGTTCTATGTAACATGTCACACAGATGCATGCCTGAAATAACCCCTAGTCCTTTCTGGTCCCCTCTCCACCTCTCTCCCTAGCCCAGCTGTTCAGCCCACTATTCATAACAAGAATTCAGAGTTGAATACATAATGCAGTTTTGCTGCTGTTGTGGGACAAAAGACCAAATTATTATTATGAGAGCTTTCTAAAATACAGGACTAAAGAACAAGCAGAAATATTTTAACTAGTAATGAACAAAATATGTTCAACTTTTCCAGTTAGAAGGGTGATAAATAGAAGCAGACACTGTTTGATAAGCTTTTTCCCCCTCAAAGCTGTTTGATAAACTTCTGTCTATTTAATCAATAGAGAAACTATATGTGGGTAAATGTTTGGTCATGATCTTTTGTTTCACAGAAAAAAAATTCTTATCCAAATTGTCTTCTCTTGTTGTCCCCATCAAAAGACGCTGTGTTTATTTTGCTTAATAAGCAGCCATGGGATATTCTCTTTCTCTCTTATCTAATGCCCAGCTATAATACACATCTCTGTTCACTCCCCAAAATTTTAAGTTGTAGTCCAAACCTACAATTGTCTATTTGAGTCTAATGACCACAACGTTAAAGTGAGTTACTGTCTACAGTCTCCTTTGTCCCATGACAGCACTCTGAACTAAGTGGAATAAGTTAGTTGAGTGTTTTAGATGTGTCCTCATTGTTCAATCACTATACGTCACTCATAATGTATCCTACCCCACTGCCGGTACAGCATGGCCATGTAAGGGGAGGGGTGACACAGTTCCTGCCCCTGGAGTATCGCCAGGCTGTTGATCCTCATGACCCCCATGTGTGTTGATGACTGCAGTTGTCCTGAAACTGATCTGCTCTCTCTTATATTTTACTTTCAATTTCTCTTTCTGGGGAATATACTTTTCCATTACTCAGAGCTAATCATGCCATAATAAATGAAACAGATGCAGTTCTCAGGAATGAGGAGAGGAGGTGGTTATGAAACTGTGGAGGATGACGAACAGACTCTCTCTGTTTGGCCTTTAGGGCCCAGGAAAGGGTCTAAACAACATAACCACAGAGACCATAAAAGCCTACATGGTCCTTTGTAGAAATAGGTCATTGTGAGACTTGGCTTTGAATCTGGAATCATGAGGAGATAAATGATAATGGGTTCATCTTATAGGAGGAAGGCTTGTATATGATCTAGAAACAAATAGTACTAGAAGGAAAGTATAAGAGGCTATGGAATGACTAGGATAGGAAACAAAGATTAGAGAATTAAACAAGAATGTATGCATACATAAAAACTGAGTACTTGGTTCTAGTTACTTGCAGAATTGGAGATGATAATACCCAGAGACATACTAGAGAGAGCTAGCCACTTTGCTTACATAAATTTTAAAGCTTTGTAAGGAATTACAGTAATTTTAGTAGTTTGTCACCTTTCTGTTCTTACATGGAAGCAGTTACTAAGACTGCTGTCTGCTGTATGAGGAGACCGCAAGAGCTGAGCCCAGCTACCCATGAAGAACAGGTAAAACCTATGAGGAAAAGTGCTGTTGCTTTGTGTTTAGTTTCTGCCCTAGGGAGCAGGGGCTGGAAAGAACGATCCAGGAGTCACAGAATGAATGCAAATTCAAGGATTTCTAGAATAGTTATTGATAACGATCAAAGCCTGGATATAACTTTAGCGAATGAGAGACTGGGCTCAGGTTCTCTGGTAAAGAGAAGGAAAAAGAATGGTGACATAGGAGGAAGTAAAAGGGAAAGGGAGAAGGCAAAAGAATGAGAAGAGGGAAGGTCGGAAGGAAGAGTGATGAGAATCCTCAGGCAAGGAGAGAGTACTTGAACTGACAGCTGGCATCTACCACTGACTCCAAGCCACCCTTGAGTCAGTGCTGCTCCCATTCCTGACTCTCTCAGGACCCCCTCATGCAGAGGCTGGACCTCAGCACACCCCCTCATGGAAATCCAGTGTGCAGAACTATAGTTTTGCTAGCCACTGCCATTAAGGGAAACCAAGAAATGGCACGGTGGTGCCGTTGTGTTACTTTTTACACTTATGTGTAGATCTACACTTGTTTCTAAAGGAAAAGCTTAATTAAAATATAATTCTCTTATTTTTTTCCTCTCTCTCCCCCTCCTTCATCCAAAATCACCCTTGTAAACGCGTGTGTAATTTTATATGAAAGGATCAGCTTTTCAATCTTTTACAGTGTTCATTCTCTCACATTTTCTGGTTATTTTTATTGTGATTTTTTAAGTGCTATTGAAATGAACTTTTAGGCATAAAGGCACACATTAGATTATGTAGAAGAAACATTATAGTGTATAATAATCTCTCAGTGTGTCTTTCCTGATGTATCTCTGGGGATATAATCAGAAATCTTCCTGAATCATGAAAATGTCAACTCACTTTCTCCCACTTCTTCCTTCTAGTCCATCTTCTCCCTTGTAAAGTCCAACCACTCCTGAGGCCAAACCATCACAAGATAACATAGACTTTAGTCAACACAGAGGTCAAAGGCAGGATGGTGACACAGAAACAGTGTGCCCAGGAAGCAAGAGAGCAGAGCACGTGTGAATCTGAAAGTATTACATTCAATAAAAATCTGTGAAAAATAAAAATTAACACCCGCTTCCTGTCACTGAGTCAGTGGAGCCATGGGTCAAAAGAAACACGCTTGAGTTTCTGATCCTACTTTATACTAGAACTTTCGAGCTACTATCCCGACTTTAAATATCATATTCTTGTTGAAAATTCCTTTAAATATTGCTACAGATATTCTTTAATTTTTTTAGAAATACTGACTTTCATTAGTAATATGAGATCACAGTGATGAGTCCTGTGACTTATAGATTAGGGCTTCATTTTTTCTTTTTGTCTGTCTGGTTTTTGTTTTTGTTTTGCTTTGTTTTGTTTTTTAAGCAAAGACTTAACTAACCCTTCTATGTGAAATCGAATACTTATCACACAATCTAGACCACTGCCGTCAATGATAAGGCCAGACTCTTGAAATCCCATGGTGCAATCCAGACAATGAACAAACAAAAACACCAGTGGGAACCCGGGTGTGGTAGCTTACACCTGTCACTCTAGTACTTAGAATATAGAGACGGGAATATCTGAAGTTTAAGGATATCCTGGGCCACATAGGGCAGACCTGGGATACTCAAGGTGCTGTCAGAAAGACACACACACACACACACATACACACACACACACACACACACACACACACACTGCATGTGTACACACAAGCTTAAAATAAATACTTAAACAGAAAAGAGCTTTTAAAGAAAGCCACAGTTGTAAGACATTAAATTTAAAAGTGAAAAATTACACAAAGAGAATCCATTAGCACTCATATCCAACCGGCCTCTCTCAAGCGCTGACACTAAGCCACAGGCTCCCCTTCCTTCCCTGTCTCCCCAGGAGGGACGTTGCAGCCTTGCCATCCCGGGAGACACATGGCTTGCCGTCGCATTGCATTCATCTTCTCGATGAAAGCAACCCCGGATGTTCTAGTGGGAGCAACATCTTTCCTGGAGGGAGCCCCCTTTTCTTTGCTTCTTCAGGAAGCTTCCTCTCAGAAATGAAAGGATCTTTTTTTTTTTAATCCCAGTCTTGCAGGGTTTTGACAGAAACCATTTTCCTATAGTTCTGTTTATCAACATCCTCTAAGCTCCATTCGGGGTGAAAAGCTATAGTGTAGTCAGATCCTGCTGGGCCAATGTAGAGATAAAGGAACAAATTTCCCAACTCAGTGCATGCTCAAAGCTCCAAGCCAGAGCGAGGTGCAGATTTGTTTTAACGCCCAGGAACATCGCGTTCGGCCGGGGAAGATGGTTGGTCCTGCATTTGTTACTTCACCTCTTGGCACCGAGATGCACATGCAGCCATTTCAAGTGCTTTTATTTGTGAGGATAAGCAATGAAATTCCACTGGTTGTGATTATGAGAATGAGCACATGAACCTCCCAAATGAAAGGCCAGTGGACTTACAGCAGGCTTACTTGGATGTAGATCAGTGTAGACATGTGTGTCAGTTCAAGAGCCACAACTCTTAAACTCCAAACAGTAACACTGGACCAGGAACAAGGAAACTTTATATATTCAGTTAAATGTAAGAATAGTAATCTGGGTGTGATGGAACGTATCTATCAGGCCTTAACTCAGGCAGACTCAGGCAAGATTAAGACTTGCCTAGGCTACATTATGAGTTCAAGTTCTGTTGCAGTAAAATTATAAAAAAAAATGTTGTCTTTTAACCCGCACTAGATCCGGCACCACAGTGACCCAAGATATCTGGTAGATACCTCCATCTCAGTCAGCAAAGCCTCTCATCCACTTTGCTCTATCCCATATCACACTGCCAATGGCTTCTCTCTTTACCCATCTAGTTCCCAAGGCAGGTTGCCACCATGCCAGAAATACACATCCCAATTCCATGGCAGCCTAGTGTCTCCAGCCGCCACACACTCTCTTGAACTTAAATCGACACATGAAAGAACACACAACACAATAACCTCTGATCCAATTGATAAGATATAATTGCCCACCTAGACATACAAAGCCCTGTACACATTCGTCCCTTAAGAATATTCATAACAATCTGTAAAGGTGCAGAGAGGAACCTTAACATTAGCCTCCATGGTCTCCTGGCCTCTTCTCCTCCTCTTCCCATTCCAGCCTCCTCTTCTTCCCTCAAACTTTTCTCCCACCCATCCTTCCTTCTTGTCCAATGACAGGCCTTGCTCTATCTTGTACCTGCCTTCACCTGTATGACATCAACCTACAAAGTTCAGCATTGGTAAAATAGTGAGATCCTGCCTCAATATAAAAATAATAAGAGATATACCTCAATGGCAGAGCATTTGTTCAATGTGAATATAACCCCAAGGTAAAACTCTAGTACAGAAAAGCAGAAACAAACAAAAATAGCAGAGGTTCATATGGAAACACAAACTGGAAATACATTTTTAATAACAACTTTTAAACTAGCTCTTTAGGTGCAGATGAGGTTAATGACTTCATGAACCAATGAATTAATTAATTTTAGGTCATTGATGGATATAAAATTTAGTTTCTAGTATGAAAAAGATCCCTTTGGAACAGTAGTTAGAGGTGATAGGTTTCTTTCAGGTATGAGAAGCTATAAAGTGAGTGACAGGCACATTGGAGTTCAGGAAAGGGACAGATCCCTTACAGCTTGATTGACTGGGCAACATTTCAAGGAGAACATGAAATGCTAATTAGTTATGCTAATTAGTTACCCAGTAAACAATTGCTTTAGACACTAGCAGTGGAAATGCTTACTTCCCTGACCTATTTGCTTCACTCAGCAGAAACAACAGCCTGCTGCCGCTTCCCATCCCGGCATCTGCCCATTGTCCGTCCCCTCACTGATTTGACCTCCTCTCTAAACACAAGTGTACTTCAGAGCTCAGATCTTGCTTTCTTAGTCTACAGCCATCTGTGGGTTCTGTGGCTGTAAATCCCAACTGTATTCTGATGGTTAGCAAACCTCAGTCCTGATGCTGCCCCGAAGTCCCGCTCTGCTTATCCCACCTCTTG
This sequence comes from Rattus rattus, assembly GCF_011064425.1. Classification (NCBI taxonomy): domain Eukaryota; kingdom Metazoa; phylum Chordata; class Mammalia; order Rodentia; family Muridae; genus Rattus; species Rattus rattus. The sequence goes on from NC_046156.1 coordinate 25,749,105, forward strand.
CTTAAATCACTGCTCGGCGACTACCAGGCATCTCAAATTCAATGTGCTCAGAACGAATTCCTTGGTTCCCTCAAACACCTCTCCCTTCTCCAGTCACACACATCCCCTGAAGTTCATGAGTTGGACACTTAGTCCTCAATGCAACAGTGTTGGAAAAACTAATTCATTGGAAGAAGCTCTGCCCTCCTGGGTGAGATGAGTGCTGTTATGGGAGAGGAGTTATTTTAAAAATAATTTATACCTCTCTCTTTCATGCATTTCTTCTTCTCTTCCACTTTCTTGTATTGGGATAACACAGAATAGATATCCTCACCAGCTTCCCTACACTCCAGAACTAAAATGCACGTATCTCTGTTCTTTATAAATTGCCCAGCTTCCAGTATTCACTTACAGCAATAAACACAGGCCTTCAAGCCTATTTCATTTCAGTAAATTTTAGAACCTTTCTTCTAGTTGCTTAGGCAACCCCCACCCCCACCCCGCCATTGCACTCCAGAATCTCACTGCAAGCCATTTAATTTTCTGTTATTAGTCGAGAGATTCTGAAGCGGGCGTCTTCACTCAGGACTCCTCAAGCGTTGACCAGTCTCGGAGCTGGTCTTTCTTTATTTCCTTGCCTCCATCCTTTGTTTCACTGAGATTTCCCACAGAGCTCCCTCTTTCCTGCACTGTGTCAGTCTGTCCAATGTCAGTCTGTCCAATTCTGAACTTCCGTCCTAGAGTGCTTCTGGAGGTCATTGGGTAACTTGACTGCTTAGCTACCAGGGCTGGCTGAGAGACTCGCTTTCTAGCTGCGAGAGTGACTGGGCTCGTAGGATGACTTAAATCAGCCACTTGGAATCCGGTTTCTCCGCAAGACATTTCACACATACAAATCAGTGGGTTTTGAGAAACCCGATGAAATAATAGGTAGTTTACCCCGAAAGTCTTTGTGATCTAGAAGCCAACTGTCTAAGTAAACGCCACAGTAATTAGAGTCATCCAAGCACGGGGCTTGCCAGGGCTGGGTGCCAACGTCCTCCTTTCCCACGTTCCATAAGCAAGCCCCTCCTCTGACTCTTCCTCCCGACTAAGAGGCAGTTTTTTCTGCTCAGAATGCCCCAATCCCGGGGCTCTACTGCTCAAGTCTGTATTCCGCGTGTCTCATGCTCTGTTCCTCTTGCACTGTCCTTATTTCAGCTGCTACACCATTGGAGTTTCTGGGTTAATGACGGGATGTGCCAGTGTGCGCATGCGCCAGGCCTCACTGTGTAAGTCAGTACGTGGAGCTTCTGTACGGAAGGAAGGGTATGGGACCAGAGATCTGAGAGACCAAGTCAGATGACACCCATTTGAATCGTAATAGTAATGGCTAGAGCAAGTCGGAAAAAGTACAAATTTGACTCTATTCAGGACGACATTACCAAATGGCTCCAAATAGAAGCGCCAGAGCTTTCCTAGCATCAGATTCCAGAAGCATTCAGTTTAAAAATAATTACCGTAGTTTTCAGAAGCAACATTATTTGCTTCCTTTTGTTTTCTACAAGCACTGTGTCCACATCATGTACGTGAATCTAGGCCTGTGTCCTGGCATGGTTTTGATAATAAAATTAGAATTCTAAACCAAAACCTGAGATCAGAGTTGTGATGGCTGAGCATTAAGAAAACCATTACTAATGGCTTGGTTTAAAAAAAAAAGATTTAGTTGTTTGTTTGTTTTTGTCTGTGTATGAAACTGTATATGCATAAGTGTGTGAGTATATGCACCCAGATGGCCATGCAGAGTCCAGAAGAGGGTGGTAGTGTCCTTCTCTACTGCGCCCTACCTGTTTCTTTGAGTCAAGATCTTTCCCTGAATCTGGGATCATGGTTGTGTGTGTGTGTGTGTGTGTGTGTGTGTGTGTGTGTGTGTGTGTGTTGTTGTTGTTGTTGTTGTTGTTGTTGTTGTTGTTGTTTAGCAAGGCTAGAAGCCAAAAAGACCATAAGGTCCTCTGTCCTTATTAGAACTAGAGTTGCCGCCCTTTGGGGGGACATTAAGATCATCGACATGTGTGTCCCGGGATCTGAACTCCAGTTCTCACGACTGTAGAGCAAATGCTCTTAACTGCTGAGCCATCTCTCCAGCCCTCCCAGAACTCAGGAAAATCCCTGCAGTTATGACCCAAACTGACTCACTATACTTATGAAGTGTATCATAAAGTGAGAACCGTGGAGATGGCCAAGGCTCGGTGCCTGGGATCCACTTACAGTAGTAAATGTAGTAACTTAATATAGAAGTCTATAGTGCTCCCTGGGAATCCTCCCATTCCCTAGTAACTTAATATAGAAGTCTACAGTGCTCCCTGGGAATCCTCCCATTCCCTAGGGCAAGTGAGGGACCGACGGTAGGAGACGATGCTCACGTGAAGCTTGGATATTTCTCATGGTACCATTTACTTCCTTGGAACAGAGGTACACATGCAGCCACTCCACCCCACACAGAGTTCTGAAGAATGTACCTAAAAATATCACTGTTTACTCGTTGGTGAACGATGGGTGATAGTATTTTCTTTGCTTTACGGATCCTTACTATTCTGCAAAGCCTATGAGGCAAATAATGTATTATTTCAGGAGTCGGTGTCTAGACTTTTTTCCAGTCTTCGGTTTTAGTGTTACTGCTTGGAGTTCTTAGCTGCTTTCTTATGAGTTGTTTGATTCAAACCGAGTCACCCATTCCAAGTGTTTGTTATTAAACAGAAAAAGAACAAATAGACACTTGCCGAGTATAAACTAAGGCGGAGGCTTGGTTCTGTCTGTAGATTTCCCACATAACGCAAACAAACAAGCCAAGGGCCACAGTTACCTTTGTAGCTGGGTCTAAGTAGGATTTTATGGAAAAGTCACTTAACACCATCGCTTGAGGAATTGAATTAGATTTTTTTCTTAGCAACTTGTGATGTCTGCCTGTTTGTTATTCAGATTCTGGTGGATGATAAAAGAATACGAACGGGCTTCCATAAAAGTGAATTTTAATTGTAGAAAATCAACTTAATTTAAGTGACTGAATTTTTATTGAACGATTGTGTGCACACACAGAAGTATATTAGACACAGTGGGACACGAGAATAACTCAAGAAGGCAAATATACTGAGAAAAGTTAGTTTTGAAAGCCAGGCAAAAACAATTAATAATTATACCCTCTAAAATTTATAATATAGGCAATGAACTTCAACATAAATATAATACGTAGTGCCTTATATATAAGTATACTATATATGTATCTATACAAGGGCTTCAATATAATACAGTCAAAGTCACAGACAAGCAACGGAAACAACCCAGGGAGTTAAGACAAACCTACAAAGCAAGGAAAATCACAGTAACATAGCAATCTGACAAAAGACTACGATGGAAAGTATGTGAGGAACTATAAAAACTAATAATAAAAATATAATTCAATTAAAATTGGGTAAAGGATGCATAACTATTTCTCAAAAGAAATTCAGTTAGCCAACAATTTTATGTAAAAAAAATATCCAATTTCATCAACGAGGACAGAAATTTAAGTAAAATATATGATGGGACAGGACCTCACCCCAGTTAGAAGGCTATTAAGGAAAAATAAAACTCAAGGGGTGGGGAAGGGGGAGTCCCATGAGCTGTTGGCAGCCATGTGAGTTACAGCAGGCACCATAGGAACAGCAATGAGTTCCTCAAGAAACTAAGCTAGAAATACCATATGATCCGTATTCTTTCTTCTGGGCATGTATTCCAAGAACATGATATCGGCAACATTTGTATGACTACCTCTGTTGCTGTACTTTGTGCAATAACTTAGATTTATAGTCAACCTTCATGGACAAATGGTGAGCAAATATGTGATGAGAAGGAACTCAAGGGAGTATATTCTGGATTGAACATATGCGTCTATGAGGGACATTCCCATTTAAACCACAGCAAGTGGGAAATGGTGGTTTTTATACCCAGAGATTTTATCCAGTCATAAAAACAGAATGGCAATCTCTTGTTTTCAGGAAAGTGTACTGGAGTGGGGAAATAACATTGAGAGAAATACGTCAGACCCAGAAGGACCAATTCTGCATGTTCTTGCTCACACAGGGTTCATAGGAGGACAACGGGCACCCACAGGCAATCAGAACTAGTTCATTCTAGTTCCCGAGGAAGAGCAATGGGGAGGGAGCTGAGCTCACAGTAACACATTATGTATTTTATAAGCACCCATAAGAGAGTAGCCTGACTCTCCAAACAGAAGGAATAAGGAGATGGCAGTATTATTCCCTGGTTTGATTGGCACATATTCCGTGTGTGTGTGTGTGTGTGTGTGTGTGTGTGTGTGTGTGTGTGTGTGTGTGTGTGTGTGTGTGTGTAGTATCATACTGTGCCCCAAAGTGTGAGGAATTACGATCCTTCCCTGTTAATCAGAATTACTATTTTAGTTTTAAGCCCAATTTAACGTATACACACTGTGTACCTGTACTAAATTATTGCATCATTCTATAAGTTATATAATTAAAATTAGTTTTGGGGGCTGGAGAGGTGGCTCAGTGGTTAAGAGCACTGGCTGCTCTTCCAGAGGTCCTGAGTTCAAATCCCAGCAACCACATGGTGGATCAGGACCATCTGTAATGGAATCTGATGCCTTCTTCTGGTGTACATACAATAAGTGAATTATTTAAAAAAATTAGTTTTGAAAGACCAATAATTGTATGTGAGGGAAAAGTCCAATAAATACGCACGGAATCTTCTTTGTAGGACATAACTTTGGGCTGGAAATTAAAAATATATTAGTCCGATTTGGTTATGTGATTTTTTTAAAATCCAAACTAAATTAAGTAAACACATCCAGTTGTCTTATATGGGAAAGATGTATTCCTTTAGCAAGGATAGCTCCGTGGGTTAACACGATCTTGTCAGGCGTACCTTTCCTCTCTCTATAGCCTCTACCACAGCAATATTCTACACAAAGACAACTGGGGAAACAAACCAGCAACCATAGAACAAAACAAACAAACAAAATAGACATATGGGCATAAATTTTTGCAGTCTACTTTTAGTAAGAGTCAAACTCTTCTCTTGCCCACTACCCAGTAAAGGTAGTGGAAGAGAAAAGTTATTAGGTATGGGGTAAGTGGACCTGTTCAGCCATAGTTTTTTGGGTGTTGAGCTCGATCTTCTTGGGCAGCAGTTTAGTCCCGTGGCAAACACCAAATGCCACTCAGCAGCTGCAGACCAGGCCCCCTAGACAGGCAGACACCACACACAAACCAGCAGCTTCAGACCAGTCCCCTCAGCACGCAGATGCCAGGTATGAATCAGCAGCCATAGCTCAATCCTGAACGAACCCCAAGGCTCACCAACCAACCTGAGGCGAGGTCGCAAAAGTGGCAAGGTGCCACAGGAACCTCACAAGCAGTGCTTGGGCGAATTTCTCACAGTGGCATCATTGCCACACGTTGAGCTAAGCAAAGCTATGCAAGGTGAACCAATACGCACGTGTTGTTAGTGAAGAACAGTGAAACAAAGCAAACCAATCCAATGCTCAGTGCTCGTCTGCCACTGTCTGTGGGGTTGCATTTATACTCCTTATTCGCGGGTCTGTTCATGTTTGCTGTAGCAAAACATCCTTTAACCTGTGTCTGCTTCAGCAAAACATCCTTTAACCTGTATCTGCTTCAGCAAAACATCCTTTCACCTCTCGTGCCCCAGTAAAACATCATTTGACGTAGCTGACTTTTCAAAGAAACCAGACGTTTCAACTTCGCAGTCCCATATTACACATTTGTGTTAGTAAAATGCCATCAACAGCTGCTTAAACAAGAGAACATTGTTTCTCACAGTCTACAAGTTTGTTAGTCCAGAACTGAGGTGTCGGGAGATTCAGTCTCTGGTGATGGAACCTTTCCTAGACAGCTGCCTTGTGTCTGTAACTCTACATGACAAAATAAAGTAAGATAAAATAAAATAAGGAGCCTCTCCCAGGTCTCTTTTTATAAAGTTATTAATACCATCCATGGATGCACCGCCCCAGTGACTATGCAATCTCACGAGGGCCTGGTACAGTTGCTTTTTATTGCTGTGATAAAACACCATGGCTATTGAGTTCGGGGGATACAGAGGTACAGGAGGCTCTGCGAGAGTTGGGGCAGGGGAAAGAGTATATAATATATATATATATATATATATATATATATCATAAAATTCTCAACATGAAAATAAAACACAAAGAAAAATGAAGAACGCACTTACGTCACAGTTCATCATGATGGAATTTCAAAAACTGACTAACTAAAACGCCATGACCAAAAATGATTTATGAGGAAAGAATTTACTTATCTTATGGTTCCAGGAGGAGAGTCCATAATAGTGGGGGAGATGTGCCGGCTTAGGAAGCTATGATATTGCATCAGCAACCCACAAAATGACAGCAGAGATAGCTAGAGATGAGGTGAGGCTCTGAGCACCCAAAGCCTGCTGCCCCCAGTAATGAGTTCCTCCTCAGCTGCCTTCTAAGGGTCTAATGGCCTCCTCCAACAGCACCACCAAGAGGGGGCCAAGAGTTCCAGTGGGGGACATTTCTCATTCGTCCTACCACAGACCTCATCTCCTATTCCATTTACTTTGGATGTAAGACTTGAACTAATGGATTGGGAAGGAGGAATTGTAAATGTTCGGATGGAAGCTCACACACCTCGGGGTAACCTGACTGACTGGTCAGTGAGGTAACATCCCTACTGCAGCAAGAAGAGGTGAATGGCCAGAGGATTCCAGCGGAACCAGTTAGGCTTGAGGATCTAGGGTTCTTGTCACTCCTCTCTAATACGAAAGAAAGGAAAGAGAGGTGTCAAACATTAAAATGGGTACCATGTCATATGAGGGCAAAGCATTTTTGAGAAAATGCAAAAGCTTGAACCATGATGTAAAAGAAGGAAAATTAAAGAAAGAATTGCCAGGTTTCTGTGTGGTACAAAGTAATCCTTTGTTAGTTACTATAATCTTCTAATTAATACAATTTCATAAATCTATTTTCATCTACTGGGAACATTATATTTGGACATATATGTCATACAGAGAGAGGTACAAATTCAATGTTTCAATTTTTTTACTTTTTAGCAATAATCGCGCCTCGGATAAACCTCATTGGCTACGATACTGCCACTGCGCAAAGCTTCAATTTTTTTACTTTTTAATTAAAAAACAAGACATTACATATATTTATAGTTAGAAACATGCTATCTTTATATATGCTTATATTGTGAAATGGCTACATTACTTTAACAATGTAGGTGACAGCAGATGCTGGGGAGGATGTGGAGAAAGAGGAACACTCCTCCATGGTTGGTGGGATTGCAAACTGATACAACCACTCTGGAAATCAGTCTGGTGGTTCCTCAGAAAATTGTTCATAGTATCACCTGAGGACCCAGCTATACCTCTCTTGGGCATATACCCAAAAGATGCTCCAACATATAATAAAGACACGTGCTCCACTATGTTCATAGCAGCCTTATTTATAATAGCCAGAAGCTGGAAAGAACCCAGATGTCCTTCAGTAGAGGGATGGATACAGAAAATGTGGTACATCTACGCAATGGAATACTATTCAGGTGTTAAAAACAATGACTTCATGAAATTCATAGGAAAATGGATGGAACTATAAAATATCATCCCGAGTGAGGCAACCCAGTCACAAAAGAACACACATGATATACACTCGCTGATAAGTAGATATTAGCTCAAAAGCTCGGAATACCCAAGATACAAGCCACAGACCACATGAAGCTCAAAAAGTTGGAAGACCAAAATATGCATGCTTCAGATCTTCTTAGAAGGGGATACAAAAATACTCATAGGAGGAAATATGGAGACAAAGTATGGAGCAGAAAATGAAGGAAAGGCCATACAGAGACTGCCCCACCTAGGGGATTCATCCCATATACAAACACAAACCCAGACACTATTGCAGATGCTTAGAAGTGCATGCTGACAGGAGCCTCATATAGTTGTTTCCTGAGAGGCCCTGCCAGAGTCTGACAAATACAGAGGTGGATGCTTGCAGCCCACCATTGAATAAAGAACAGGATCCCCAATGGAGAAGTTAGAGAAAGGACTGAAGGAGCTGAAGGGGTTTGCAACCTCATAAGAAGAACAACAATATCAACCAATCAGACCCCCCCCCGAGCTCCCAGAGACTAAATCACCATCCCAAGAGTAATACAGGGATGGACCTGTATGGCTCCATCCACATATGTAACAGATGGACTTGTAGGCATCAAAGGAGAGGTCCTTGGTCCTGTCAAGGCAAGGTGCCAAGGAATGTCAGGGGTGGGGAGGTGGGAGGAGGAATAGGTGGGGGACACCCTTATGGAAAGTGGGGAAGGGGATGGGATATCGGGTTTCTGAAGGGGAAACCGGGAAAGGGGGATAACATTTAAAATGTAAATAAAAAAAAGAAAAGCAAGATATTACATATATTTATGATTAGAAACATGCTATCTTTATATATGCTTACATTGTGAAATGGCTACTTTGTTTCAACAATGTATCTTTGTGTTCAGTAAGAACACTGAAAATGTACTGTCAGCAGTTTTCAGGTATATATTATAATATATGCGATAAACAGTGTATCTGTTAAACTTGTTCCTTCTATGTAAAACTTTATGACTTTGACAAGCAACTCTTAAAGGCTAACCAGCCCCAGTCACTGGGATAATTTTATTCTCAATTCTGCAAATTTGACATTGTTATACTTTCTAACGAAACCATGTGACATTGTGCGACAACCAATTTATTTCAGTTATTATAAGACGGAAGTTCATCCACATTGTCACAAATGACAGGTTTCATGTTTTAAAGGATGAGTAGTATACCGCCAGGCAAATGATACTATAATTTCTTTATCTGTTTGTCCATTGGATAGGCATGCCGACTGGATATGTATTGCCTGATTATTGTGAATGATACCGGAAACGTGGCATTGCATCTGTTTGGCATTCTGATTTCAGTTCTTTAGCGTATAATTTAGAAGTGAGGTAGGTTCTGGATCATATGACACCCCCCCCACACACACACAAACACACACAGTTCTCTTTAGTGGGTGAGGTTCTGGATCATATGACCCCCATGCACACACACAGTTCTCTATAGTGGATACATTAATTTGCATTCCTACCAACAGTGGGTGGAGCTTCCTTCCCTCCACATCTTCACCTCATACTTGTACCTTTATCCCCCTTGTCCTGTGACTATCCTCACAGATACAAACTGACATGTCACTGGTATTTTATTCTGAACTCTTTGTAATGAATTCTTAGGTTGAACATTTGTACAAACACTTTTTGGATATCAGCTTTTTTCCTTTGGAGAAGTGTCTACTCTTCTGTTCGTTTTGAGCTAAGGTTCTACTTTTGAACTTTTAATCTCTTTTCAGTTGGTTTTTGCAAAGTGATTAGTGAGTGTTCTTAGCACATTAATGAGGAGCTTGTCTCTCTTTCACTGTTTGTTGAAATCAATTGTCCATAAACGTGATGTCTGTTTCTGGGCTTCTTCCTGTTTTGCCTCTTGGGTTATGTGTCTAGATTTATGCCAGCACTACACTGGTTGACTCACTAATATGTTATGTTATATTTAAAAATCACTGAAAACTCTAAAATATTAATAAGAATCTGAAGATGGCAGAGATAAATAGAAAGATAGAAGGTATTCCTGGAGTAAAAATACTGTCCTTAAAATGTCTATGCAGCACAGAGCAATATTTATCAAAGCTCCAGAGATACTTTTCTCAAAAGTAGAAAAAAATGCTAAAATTTTTTATGAAACTATAAAATACCAGGAGCATCCAAAGTACCCTTAAACAAACAAACAAAAAAATAGTAAACTACCTGGTTTGAAACCTAATAATGATTTGGATATGATGGGAGCATTCTATTTGACATGTATCCCACCAAGAACACTTTTGCAAAAAACGACACATTAAATTGTCACTGTGAATAGCGACCTTTAATTTCTATGTTTTGTAGCTCTGAATTACTACTTATTGATTTTTCTTAAAATAGTGTTTGCCTAAAACTTTTTTTCAAAAGTAAATTTTAATCCATTTAAAGTGGAATTTGATTTTAAGCTGTTAGAGCATGATTAATAAATGTATGTGGATGTTTCCGTGAATTTATAACAGTAATCGTAAAAGCCATCTATCACTTTTAAAAGCTGATTTGGACCAGATGTTTGTTTGTTCCTTGGCACAGCCGTGCCTGGATGTGAATTCATTTTATGATTCACAGAATCCCCAAGGGCTCGTGGTGATAGGATTGAAACAGGGCCAATTGATGTTTTAATCCTTTCTGTCCTTCAGGAAAAAAATGGAATTAAAAACTGAGTTTCTGTTGTTCAGAATTTGTAGCACTGAGCTAAGATTATAGATAGAATGCAGTATTAGATTCTGGCTAATGGATTTATAATCTAAATTAGATAATACAGGACAGTGACCTTGGCAGGTAAAGGTAGAAGTGACAACTTGGGGAAAGTCAGCAGAAACTGAAGGAGCTCAGAGATGGCGACCTACTTGTGAGTGGCATTTGCCGACCTTTGTGAGGGTGGAGAACCGCAAAGTCATGGTGCTGGATTTGTCTTAATTTCCGTGTGTGACTTCATGCATGGCACCTTGCTTTACTCTGTATGTCTTTAGGATGGGTCATACTTTACAGAGAAGATGGGGGAGGGGGTAGATGAAAGATTAAAATTAAAGCAATCCAAATTGATAAAGTCAAGATTGCACGGCATAATAGAATAATTTGGGCAGCGTGTGAATCAGATCTAAAGACAACCTTATAATCAGGTAAATGAGGAAATTAAATTGTCATGCACCACAGATATCTTTCAAATATATAGCAACCAGTCCATTTAAAATAAGTCACATTTTATTTCTATGTGGCATAGTAAATAAGTCTTTAAGATAACTAGTATACACAAACACACACACACCACATGCACACATAAATATATATATATTATATGTATAATTATATATGTAATTTTGACCAGTTGATAATAATTATTAAAAAACAATGCCATATATGTTAAATAATTATTAAAAACAATGCCATATACATTAACTAACAAAAGAGCCAATAGCTGTTATATTCTCCTACACATTTTATACTATATTAAATATACTTCTTGCTATAGAAAACAGAAACCCCAAACATTCTTAGGGTCTATGCAAAAGAGCCACACAGATCTCGTCCTCTTGAATGCTTAATGAAGGTGCATTCTTGGAGGCCCTGGGCTGAAAACCCTAAGAGTCAGTATTGATTGTAATGGCAATGTAGTAATTAGTGCAAAGATGCTGATAATTTCTACAATATTTTTCTCAGTGCTGTAACCAAATTCAGGTCTTCACACACACTGGTGCAAACGCTTTGCCACTGAACTGCATCCTCAGTTATAATAAACACGTAAAAGTAGTTAGGGAAGCTGGCATCCTGGCACTTGTCCCCACATTCTAGAGGCAGAGCCAAACAGATCTCTGTGAGTTCAAGGGCAGCCTGGTCTTTATAGGAGTTCCAGGATAGCCAGGTCTGTGTAAAACATCTCAAAACATAACAAAGCAAAACAGAGAAAGTTGGGAACAGGCTCTCTAATTTTAGATCAAAATAAGTGATGGTATGAATTTGATAATAAATGATTCTGGGGTTGACCTTTTGGATTTTTTATTAAGAAAATTATTAGTTGGTCCAAAATTGACTGATGGAAAATCTTAGCTGAAATTTGGTAAGTTAAATGGCTATTAATACACAATTGGTTAAATGAGAGGGGCACAATGGTCTCCTTCTAGCATGCGGACTTCACTCAGGGACTGAGGCACCTTTAGAAATGTTTCGAGGACAGTGCTGATAACATAGACTGAAGCAGTCCTCAGGACTGGTTGAAAGGAATATAGCAAGTATAGCCGTGTAGAATAAGAAACAACCAGCACGGTCGTGGTATTTGGCAAAGGTGCGGTGTGAAGCCACTCTTCCAACTTCAGTGAGAGACTGTGCTTACCAAAATAACACACATACAACATGGGAAATAGACGGACTGGGCTCCAAAAGACACAGCGCCAAGACCAACATGCGGCCTCCTTCTTCTCTGCTTTAGTAGACTTTGGTGACAAAATCCCCATCCTTCACCTGAAGAATTCCATCAGCCCTTCCTGTCTCTGTCTCTCTGTCTCTCTCTCTCTCTGTCTCTCTCTCTCTCTCTGTCTCTCTCTCTCTCTGTCTCTGTCTCTCTCTCTCTCTCTCTCTCTCTCTCTCTCTCTCTCTCTCTCTCTCTCTCTCTCTCTCTCTCTCTCTCTCTCTCTGTTATGCATATAGTGCATGTGTGAATGGAAATCAGAGGTAGGATGTGGGATGTAGATATCTTCCTTCACCGCTCTTTTCCTTTTCCTTTTTTCCTTTTTTTTTTTTTTTTTTTTTTTTGAGGCAAACTCTATATTACAGCTGTTCTTAATCAGTTGTTTTTCATGATCCCTTCTGGGGGTCAAATGACCCTTTCACAAAAAATACAGATATTTATATTAAAATTCATTTTTTTCGAAGTTGGGGACCGAACCTAGGGCCTTGTGTTTGCTAGGCAAGCGCTCTACCACTGAGCTAAATCCCCCAACCCCAAACATTTTTCTTTTTTTTTTTTTTTCGAGCTGGGGACCGAACCTGGGCCTTGTGATTGCTAGGCAAGTGCTCTTATATTAAAATTCATAATGGTAGCAAAATAACAGTTGTGAAGTAGCAATGATAATAATTTTATGGTTGGCAGTCAGCACATGACAAACTGTGTTAAACGGTTGCAGCATTAGGAAGGCTGAAAACCACTGCTATGGTACAATCTGAACCTCATGGATCCTCTCGGGCTGGCCAGTGAGCCTGAAGATTCTCCTGTCTTTGCCACGTTGGTGCTGGAATCACCAGCACACATCACCATAGCTTGCTCTTTCATTGGATTGATACAAACACGTGTCTTCATGCTTTCCAATCAAGCACTTTGCCCACTGAGCCATCTTCCGGGCCCCAGGTCTAACTCTTGCCTATGTCCATTGTTATCACCCCCCCTTAATTCATGCTGGACTCGGTGTCTCTCTTGTCTGATTTCCCTGACCTCTTTAAACAACCCTGCTCATTACTGTTGGAGCCCCTCCAAGGCAAACTTACTGATCACCCGTCTACTCATCCATGCCTTATAGCACAATAAACCATGGACAAATGACCCTGACTCTTGTCCTTTGTTGTATACCAACATCAGCCGATCCTACACCAAAGTAGCCGTATCCTGTGTATCCTGAATAAACGTAACTAGATTATAAAAGGTAAAATATGTTTAAGGCCAAACCAGAGTTCATTTCTCAGCACACTCACTATCGAACATAGTTGTCTACCCTTCTCTCTACTCATCACTCTCTCTTCCATCGAATCTCTGAGGACATAGGAGGCAATCAGGAAATATTTGATAGAAGATGAATATATGCAGTTGTATGAGGAACATAGGGTAGAGTATAAAATCACACTGATTTTTGAGAGTAGGCATGAAATTATAACATATCACAAATCCTTATTATATTTACATCACAAAAGAAGCAAGACATTGCCCGCTAGTTTGTTATCACGTCTAGAATATCTGTCGTTTAAAACAGCTTTGAAATAGCTATTTGAAAAAGATGTGGTCTGACTTCTACTGTAAAAGCAGTAAGATGGTCTGTTTTTAATTTTCTTTCTGTGATGTGTATGTTATGATGCATGTATTCAGGTACCCACAGAGGACAGAAGATGTCAGTTCCCCCCGAAGACAGAATTATAGGAAATTATGGGCAGTCTGATGTGAGTGCTTGGATTTGAACTTGAGTTTTCTGAAAGAACCGCAAGTGTTCTTAACCACTGAGCCATCACTCCAGCCCAACAGTAAAATATTCTAAATTGAGTGGTAGATGCTTGCATGGAGGGCAGTTAATGAAAACACCACTAGGTCTAAATCTTCCCAATCTCGTTTGAAATACAGCTATACATGCAAGTCAGACACTTTGTGTGTGTGTGTGTGTGTGTGTGTGTGTGTGTGTGTGTGTGTGTGTGTGTGTGTGTGTGTGTGTGTGTGTTTAAGACAGAGCTATAATACACCATCACAATGTCCATGACGGAAATCTATACATTTAAACTCTACATTTACACTTAGAAACCCTAGACGAGCATGTTCGCCGGGGAGGGCGAGGTAGGTAAAATCCTCACTGTTTAACAGAAGTGTGGTGCACACAGTGGTTCTCTTTCCATTGGCTGCCACTCAGTGTTTTTGCTTCTTCAGATTGACAGGCTGGACGTGGAGAGCTTGTTCAGCAACATCGAATCCGTGCATCAGATTTCAGCCAAGCTACTGTCCTTGCTGGAAGAGGCCACGACAGACGTGGAACCGGCCGTGCAAGTCATCGGTATGTTTATTCTCTTCTTGAGTTCTGTAATACAACAGGAAGGAGCATTTTAATAGCCCCCTGGTACGTTGGTTTTATGTTTCTGACTCGCCAAGCTTCCCAGGAGATAGATAAATGCTGAACCCATCTTAGGACTCATTGTAATCACACAAACTCTACATTTATCTCCAAACGGCTTTACAGCTGAGGTCCCTCAGTAGCACTGAGCAGGCAGAATTTGCTTTTTAATTTTCAGTCTCTCTGCTTTCCAGATGGTCTTTCATTTTATTTTATGGCTCGTACTTCCTTGGTCCTTAAAGAATTAATTACTTTAATAGCTACCCCGAATTCAGTCGCAATGGATTTTTTTTATCCTAAATCTATAAATTGACTGATTTTTAAATTTTAAATATTTTTCATGAGAAGTGTACGACCTCTAAAGAATTTAGACATCTATATTTTCAATGTTTTCCACTTTACTCTTAATAACCACATGTGTGTATACATATATTTTTTTACTGTGACGAGGTTTTGAAAAATGACCAGAGATTATCATATGAAAAGTATTCAGCCTGAATTCTGTTCTCTTCATATCTGCAGCATTGCCAATAAATTCTTGAAGGAGGCTTATGTATCTGTACATGGGGCTGTGCAGTCAAAGAATTCTTTTACAATGATCATTTTGCACTTTACATATAGTACATGTTATAAAAATATTAGAGCAATTGAGGATCCACAGGGCACGGGTGAAAGGGTTGCCTCTGTAGTCCTCAAGCCCAGTGTCTCTCCTGCCAGTGACTACTGCTGTTAAATCTCTGTGCAACGTCTCTTTGAAGCATGTGCATGGATGCACACACTCACAAACACACACATAAACACACACAAAACACACACAAACACAAACACACACAAATACACACATAAACACATGCAAACACACATAAATACAAGCACATAAACACACACAAACACAAATACACACAAACACACACAAAACACACATAAACAAACGCACACATAAACACACACATAAATACAAACACACACACAAACACACACAAACACACACAAACACACACACACAAAACACACATAAACAAATGCACACATAAACATACACATAAATACAAACATACATACAAACACACACACAAACGCGCGCGCACACACACACACACACACACACACACACACACACACACACTTTCTATCTTTATCCAATTCTCTTTTTCAGTGGACATTAGAGCTGTAAAAAGGGACAAAACTATTCTTACTTAGCATCCATGCAGGTCCAAACTTCAGACAGCAAGCTAATCGTATGGAAAGGTGAGTGAAAAGACTCAGTGGGGCTTAAATTCCATCTTCTGATTCAACACATGCAGTAGACTGTGACAGTGTTTCCTTTCTTTGTAAGGTTGTGCATCTTCACCTTAGCAGGGATCGCTAGCCATTGCTCCACCCATCCCGTGAGTAGTTATACACAGCATGCTTTAAAAGGAAGATGCTGTTGGCACTGCTGGGCAGAGGGAGATGGAAAGACTTACCTCTAACTTTCCGAAGCTCTCACTAAAATCCCTCCTGAAAGCAAATGTGTGTCTGAAACAACCCCCGAGCGCCTTTACACTACGGCAACCCATTAATGAGAGCATGTTGGATAAAGGTCGAGGAAGACTATAAGATATTGTGTAGGTACAAAGGCATCAGTAATATTTTGGCAAGAATGTTACAGGTTGGACAAGATTTTGGATTTTTTTTTTTATCCATTTAGCACTAAGAGACTAGCAGGCGTGTTTAGAAAACGGGAAGGGGCTAAGCTGGTGTGAAGGATCATGTAAAAGAGAACTGCGGAATGTATCTGGAGATACGGAATAAGGACAGATAATACCGAAAACGAAATAGAAATTCGTAGTAGTTCAGCCCTAATGCAGTCTCTTTCGCGGTAAGCTGTGAGAGGCGTGGCCCTTAACTGAGCTAAACAGCGTGGCACACAGAAAACTGAAACGCAGCCTTTCCTAGCACTTTGGAGTGCCACGCCCAGGGCACTGGCTGATCCAATGAGGACACAGAGCCTTGAGCACTAGCTGTAAGCCGTCCGTCATTGTTCTGGTGGCCCCGGAAAGTATATTTGATGCTGCATTTTATCACTGAGTACAGCAGCTAGTTGTGCCATGGCTTATGCTGTGCAGCACCCACTATGACCTATGGGAAGCATGAGGCCACCAGGATGTGAGTCAGTGGAGTCGGTGGGACCCGCAAGGACTTGCAGATTAGATGCATGTAAAACCCGTGTGGACAAAAGAGGCAGGCGGTTTTGCTTGGGAGCGTCTGGTGTTTTTGTAGCTATAGTCAGACCATGTGTTCTATACGGTATCTCCACCGCTCTTGTTATTATTTGGTTATGTGTATTCATTTTGCAATGAGGCCTTCAGAAGTAAAGGCTCGATGTATTGGTATGTTGTAAGGATTCATTTTCTGCTTCTCCAGAAAGCTGACGGGGAAGATAGGAAACTCAGTGTATTTACTTCACACATCACAGGGACCTTGCCTTTGCCTTCTCTGACCACAAACCAACCAGGCGACAGAAATCTGCTGAAGAAGCAGCAACATTACTATCCGAAAACATTAGTCATTGTTTTCAAAAGATTGCTCAAAGCTGGTGATTGGGCACAGACACATACAGATACTTCAAGTGTTTGCAAGCCACTCCCAACAGCAAGAGTGCTCGTGTACCCCAGATAACAGTTGGCCTCCATTAATTCCACTTAACCTTACTTCCGGTCTTCTGTGCATCTGTAAAATGTGAAACAGTGGCTCCCGTATGACACCAATAATTGAGGTTTAAGGTTAAACGGTGGATGTTCCTGTTGATAAAGCAAATTAAATACCAGCTTATTCTAATAACAGTTCTGTTTTTAAATCAATATTGCAGAATCGGGAACCAACTTGGGGGAAATTTATTATTCAAACATTGATTATCTGATTTCGTTGTAAGTGTTACTGTCACCAAGACTTAAAAGTTCAATTATTGTAGAGGCTGAAGGGACAGCTTAGTGGTCAAGAGCACATGTTGCTCTTGCAGAGGACATAAGTTCTACTCCTGTTCAGTGGCTCACAACCTCCTTCACAACCTCAGGGATCCCAACACACTCTCCTGGCCTCTGTGGGCACCTACATTCATGTGCTCGCACGCACACACACACACACACACACACACACACACACACGAATACACATGCATACACACACATACACACGCGCACACGCACGCACACATACACACACAGATAATTGAAAATAAAATAAATCATCAAAAATATGATATTGCGAATGCAACTGACAATGTGAGCATACATCGGTAAAGCAGCAGCTCACAGAAAAACAGTGTCTTTACTCAAATGAAATCTATAGTAAAGAAGTCGATTATAGTATGGAAATTATGAAGCTGGTATTTTATTTCAATAAGAACTAGTCAAAATTTATGCAGATTTCTCCATACATGAAAATAGCATGCATGTGACAGGTGATATTTGAAGATAGAGTGCTGTTAAACTATCAAATCATCATATGCCTGGCCATCAACAAGGTCTTTGTTTCTGCTCACTAACCAGGATTTCGAAATGCAAAGGTGCCCCACAGTGGCTGTGGGCTGCTCTCTGGAGAGGCCTAGGTGTGGAAGGGCACTGCGGTGTCCTCAGAAACATGAGAAGCAGTCAAGCTATTTAGCAAACAAGAATTAACTTCAGATTTTTGACGTTCATAGGCTGCAATTATGGAAAACAGATTATAAACAAAAAGGCATTGGAATTTATCCTAACCAAGACATATTATGAAATTAAAAATTAAACAAAGAGCTCATGTGGTACAATTTTTTTTTTAATTCTGTACTTGAACTTTCATACATTGGGCCTATAGAAAGAAGCTTTTGATGGAACAATTCTAATTTACTTTATTTTATTTCAATTTTTGAAATTGCATTTCACTCTATATAGCCCAGGCTGGCCTGGAAATCATTACAATCCCCTGCCTCATCTCCTGGTTGCTGGGATCACAGTCAGGAACCACCAGGCTTGGCTTGACACTCTTCTTTAACATGATGAAATTATGTTTTTTTACTAGATTTTTACAGTGTCACAGTTTGAAAACTATTAAAAATTATAAATAGAAATAATCTGGTAAGATTTTTTTTTTTACTTGGAAAAAGAAAGAATCCAAACAAAGGCAAAATGACAGAAAATTTGAAAGTGTCTCAGCTCAAATAAATGCACCTTTTAATGCTGACATGTGCGATTAGACTTTTAATATCTTTCACTTACCAGAATCTTCTGAGCTTATTGGACGCTTCTGTATTTACAGATTATTTTCCCCAATAAAAATATGGCTCACAAATTTGACAACTTTGATCTGAGACAGTTCTGTGGGTGAAGCACTTGCAGCGCAAGCACAAGAGTGAGGAAGAGAGTTGGGAATCCCAAGCGCCGTGTAAAAAGCCGAGTGTGGCAGTGCACACTAGTGCTGTGTGCTGAGCGGCAGAAACGAGCACAGGGGGCTCGTGAGGCGAGCCAGCTGCCAGTCCAGCTGAAAACAGGCAGGACCAGGTTCAGTGAAAGACTCTGTCTCGAAGGAATAAGGCAGAGAGCAGAGAAAGATGCTCAGTATCCGCCTCCTCTGACCGTTACAGGCACACGGACAGGCTCACACATCTGTATATACACTTGTAAAGATTCATACACACACACACACACGCACACACTAAATGAATGAATGAATGAATGAGTGAATGAGTGAGTGAATGAATGAATGTATGCAAACATAAAACTGGTATTGAATTATAACTGATAAAACCAAATGAATAGCAGCAAACATCAGTATATCTATCTATCAATATAGATAAATGGGAATAAGAAACTCTCCAGTAGATTTCAACTTATAAAGGCAGAGTAGATAAAAATAGAAAAATCCTGGGGCTGGAGAGATGGCTCAGGGGTTAAGAGCACTGACTGCTCTTCCAGAGGTCCTGAGTTCAATTCCCAGCAAGCACACGGTGGCTCACAACCATCTGTAATGGGATCCGATGCCCTCTTCTGGTGTATCTGAAGACAGCAACAGTGTACTTACATACATAAAGTAAATAAATAAACCTTTAAAAAAATAGAAAAATTTACTAGTAGACAATCATCATTATAATAATTGTTTCATATAAAAATCCACCAATAAATGTATTATATACTGGGAAAAAGTTAGAGAGCACAGATTTCCGCTTCTCAAAAATCCCTCCACAAGTAATTTTAGACGTTGGAAAGAAACATGGTAACCTTACAATAAGAAGCCTGCTATGACCAACCAAAGTCAAGCACAGCTGAGAATATAAGCCTCACATTGCAAACCGCATACAATGTGACCAATATGAAGTATCATATGTGTGGCATTTTGCCTCCAAAGTCCGTAGACACATTCAATCAGAAGAAAGCATCCAACATATCGAAATTAAAAGAATAAGTAAGGGACACTTATGTAGAAACAAGTCAGCTCCTGACACTTATTGTGTAATTTGCTTATTTTAACAAAGGAGAACATTTGAAACTGTATTACCTCAGTATTTCCCTTTATTAGTATGAAGTCAGTTTAAGTTTTAAAATTAAAAACAACTTATAGTTTACAGAGAACACTCAGTTAAAAGATGCTAAAGCTTTCAAGGTCTCTAGTCATGAATTATAACTAGAAAGATTACAAGACATGTTTCAGAAAATTAAAATGACAAAGGCTATAATTCAACAAGTGTCAGCATTGATTCCAAGTCGGCCTTGTGACTCTAAAAAAATGGAGGCAACGTGATGATATTTCATAACTGCATGATATGGTCATCAAGAGAGCGGCCCAAACCACTCGGCCTTTCCAAGAATCATCGAAATGCCCTTGGAGAGGTGAGTTCAGCCCTCCTCAGCCAACTGACCAGACACTGCCGACCCAGCTGACCACCAACTTGTAGCCTGCAGCACCACAGGGAGACAAGCCATCTTTGGGAAACCCTGCCCAACCATCAACCCAAGTCTGGTGAGCAAACAGTTGCTTTTAGTCTTTTAGATTTGGGGATGATGATGTTTTTGCCTAACAAGAGTTAACTCCTACAAAAGTCAGGGAGGAAAAAAATTTTCAATCTGAAGGAAAACTTGATTTGGAGTGTGGATTTTGGACTTGGACTTGACTGATTTAGAACAGAAGCAATCGCACAGAGAAGGCAGTCTTGATTGTCAAGCAATGGTCTCATTTGATCTCAGCATTTGGAAGGCAAAAGTAGACGGATCTCTGTGAGTTCGAGGCCAACCTGATCTACAGAGTGACTTCCAGAAAGGTCGGGGCTCCACAAAGCGAAACTCTGTCTCCAACCAAACCAAACCAAACAAAACAGCAATCTTGATGAGCAAAGGGTTAAAGGCCTCATGTTAGCGCAGTCTGGGAAATGTTTGTCAGGTTTCTTAGTATTCCAGTGTTACCTCAGACGCAGTGCCAGGAGGCCTCTAACAATCCTCTACCACAGTGTACACATCAATGAAGAGCTCAAGGGCCGTTCCTATCCCCACATCTTTGACCACCTAGATTTCGTAAGATGAACTGATTGGGTGAGATGTTTGCAAGTTCATGTTATCACCAAGTGGAAAGCGCAGGTGTCTCACCTCTGTGTCTTCGGGCATCGCAAATAAAAGCTTGTGAGTCACAGCCCTAGGGCCAGATCCTCTGGGTGCCTCGATAAATGAGGAGGAGAAATTTACTCAACAGACCTTGGCGTTTGGACGACGTTCAAGTGTATAAATAGATCTGAGAGCTCTGAAGGAGTGTTCTGGATCCCAGTGCCAAAACAGAAAGTGGGTTTTAAAAATCTAGACTAAATCTACTTATGGAAGGTGCTTTAAAATCTCTAGAGAGAAATAGATGAGCTTTGGTTCTTATTTATATTTAGATTAAATATATTATAGGATAATTTATGAAAATAGCAGGAAAGCACAGGGAAAATAAAAGATGGTGTAGAATTTAAGAGTATAATAACATCTTTCAATATCAAGTTGAATTGGGTTCATCTTTCCTGTTGCTAGATCTCAGGCAAGTTATGAATCCTCACTGAAGTTCAGCTTCATATCAGGAAATTGAAGGCAGTGGTGTTTACCTCATAAGAGTTTTATGAGGATTCAATAAAATCAAGTGTAAAGAAGACGTGGGCATGTCCTTGATATGTGGTGAGACTAAATTGTTATTATCATAATTACCCAGGCCAAGCTAATTGTACACATAAGCTTATAAAGCTTGGTTTCTTTTACGTAGGAGATAAGTGTAATAAACATTCTTTTCAGAACTTTTAGAAACAAATTAGATTTAGATTGTGTGGTTTCTCTGTTCCTCCTGGTATCTAGGGGTCTTTATAATTCATATAGACAATGATATATTTTACTGTAAGAAGGGAGGTTTAACCTATCATGTGCTACTTCTAGGCTTGGCTGAGTTGGGTAGAATCACATTGACTCTGTTCATACAGTACAATGGAAATGACCCTAGGACAGTAACTGGGCAAGCCCCAAGAATGTAGACTGATGTCTGCTTTTGTAATGATGCCAGTTAAAAGTTCTTTCCTTCTTGATGGAAAGATGATGCAGAGAAACCACATGGAAAGAGAGAGAGACAGAGATACAGAGAGAGAGAGAGAGAGAGAGAGAGAGAGAGAGAGAGAGAGAGAGAGAGAGAGATCCTGTCAGCCATCCAAGTATTCCAGCAAAGCCAAAGCCATGTGGCCACTTGTCTGTCAAGGGACCAGACTTATCAATGAGCCATTTTGCCCTTTACTGTCCAGTGATGTCCTCCCACAACTGCATGCCCAGAGAACACGAAGTCTAAGAAGAATCATCCAGCTAAGCCCAGTGAGCACATAAAACCGTAACTGAACATCGCAACCCTGGTTTGTTACACAGCATTAGAGAATGCACTAGTGATCGTGTTGCTTAGATGTGTTTGCATGCTGTGATGCTTCAAAGTATTTTAAAGAAGACTGTCAAGACGATACTGCAGTCTGCTTTACACACCCACCTCACACCTACAATGTATAGAAAAAGACTGGAAGAAGCTCGGGAAAAGGAAACTGCATTTCCTCATACACTCTTTTCGGAGGGTGAGTTTATACTCAGAGGAAAATAATTTAGAGTTCCCTGTGTCTGAGGTTCATAGGTTAGCTACTGTTGTTTTATCGAAGTTCTGGTTTCTCTTAAAGCTTTGTCTCCTAACACATAAGAACTGGGCAGTAACTGTTCCTCATCTGAATGAATTTTCCAAGAGAGAGATGGAAGGGGGATAGAGGGGGAAAGAGGAAGAAGGGATATTTGTGTATACACACACACACACACACACACACACACACACATACATATAGATGTACACATACCTATGCTCATATACATATATGCATTCATATCCAGGCCAGCAACTTACTGGAGTATCCATAGCCAGTGTTGGGAGAGATCCAGATGAAGAGTTGGAAAACCATACAATTTTTCTCACACATAAGCAGTGACAGGAAAGCTGTCAATCCCAGGGAACATGATGCAAATATGAGGTTTTCATGGTCAAGGGTTCAAAATTCCACACAGAAAAGCAAGACTCGTAAGGAAGAGGTCACTAGGTTGAAGTGTTGGGGTTGGGTCCCCAGTCTCCTAAGGGAGGTCAGGATAGGTTTGGAGGATGCTAGAATTTATTTCCTATACCAATAATAAACAAGTTGGATCAATGAAACGGAAGTCCTAGGATTCTCATCTCTGAGAAGAGTACAGGTAAGATGCTGTGCTGGTGGCTAAGCGGAGTGATTGCCGAGCTGTAGCAGGAGCCCTGGAAGGGTCAAGAAGTCAGACACTATTCAGGGTACACACAGGAACTTTGCCCTCAATCTCGGCACCGTCAGCATCTGAGCATCGCCTGAGTACATCCGTCCTGAGCAGTGTCGGGGCAAGGCTGAAAGGTACACAAAGGTCAGGGCATAATACAGCCTTGGAGGTGACAGACTGGGACTTTATCGTGGCTGTATCCCTACAGCTCAAGCTGTGGGAAGACCACTTGGATGGACGATGACCTCATTTGCCTGTTCTGAGTGGAAAACTAAACGACACACTGAGCTAAAATGGCCTCATTTTTTTTTCCGAAACAAGAATTCCCTGTTGTTGTTGTCTTCCAGGATCTGTGCAGCTCTTTATAGCTTCTTCCTACAAACCCTGTAGCCTGATGCTTCGAAATTGTGGCCCCCTGATAGCTGTTCCAAATCCAGGCATCGCTTCCAGTAAGAAGTAGAAAAACTACTTCCTTGTGAGCATTTTTCACTTCAGGGGAGTACTTTACCCATGGTTTTATTTCACAAAGCACATGTGAACATGCTTCTGAAGGTGTACTTTGACATTCATAGCTCACAGCTACTAGCAATCTGAGAACTACCAGACCTCTATCTTCAACTGGGTGTACTGTCGATCCAAATTCTACAAATTTGGAAGAAGAGCCCGGAAGAACAGGTTCACAACCAGCAAAGGACGCTACATCCATTTGTTTGTATTTGAGTATGGGAAGCCCTGCACAGTTGAAGCACATGGGCTCTAAGGCACACTCCCTCCTCCTCCAGCACGTAAGCTCCATCAGAAGAGTTTTGGCCTACTGTTTCCCCAAGGGCTGTGTTCAGCAAGAACTATAACGACGAGAAAGCTAAGAGGTTACTAAGTCAGCCTGTAGTTTTGACCAGCGTCATTGTTAGAGGCAGATAAGTGTCATAGACATTTACTAGAGCGAGCTGTGGGAGAATCATGGACTGAACTGAGAGTGGGGGCGTCCTCTGTGACATGAACCTTGAGTAGAGAAAGGATACTGACTTACGTCAACTGTGAGGATTCTTGTCCCGCCATGAAAGTCTGCAGAAAGCAAACAGGTTTCATGTCAAGATCCTGAGTTGCCACCAAAATCAATAATTGGGTGATTGGATGTCAGAACAGGACCAATACTTAATGAGCATACATCCCATTGTTGAGACAAAAATGGGTAAGGGTTTGATTTGCCCACGTTATACTACAAGCTCTAGACTCAAGCAGAAAGGAGCCCAGGGCAAAGTTCCTTCCATTCCACTTTCTGTCTGTCTGCATGCCCCATGAATGCACCCTGGTTTGTCCTGCCCAGGAGTTAGGCTGTCTCCCGTGTTTGGGAATTCTGGGAAGGTGCCCCCTCAGTTGAGAAAGGCTCTTCTTTAAGTGCCCAGCCCGACCCCACATGCCAGCTTTCCAGAGTTTTGGATGCGGTGATGTCACAGGTAGGACACACCTCCCATCTCCTTTCTTCTTGTTTTCCTCCTCATGGTCCAGTTTCCATCACTGGTCCCAACTGCACACCTATCTCTGCCACTCACCTGCCAATGAGGTTCCTTCTCCGCCATGGCCTCAGAATTATAAACCAAATGGACACATTTTTCTTCTGAACATCTCTTATGCTGCTGCTTTTGAGAAGCTTCGACTAAAATAATTTTGAAATCAGAAGAGACTTATTATGAGCTCCAGGAAATAACCTAGAGTCATGGCTCCAGGCAAGAAAACAAACAAACAAACAAACAAACAAGCATGCAAGCAAAAACCAATGAAGTGTTACTTTAAGAATTCGTGTAGTTTCCCAGCCTGCTCTCCTGAAAACAGTGTTTTTCTTCAAATACTGCAATAATACTGATACCCAAGGGATACAGCTATTTTGATACCATGGAGGCACGTCTTACGTGTTACCTGTATTTGTTTGGAACTCTACACTCTGACCAGGGCCCCTGGGTACCCTCAGCAGTCTCCAGGAGAGGCTGGACTAAAGGCAACAGATTGTAGCTTCTTTAAATCATGTTTACTCCTCAACTCACTCTCACCGGTCCTCCATACTCTCCAGTCTCAGAGAGCAGAATTAATCTAGGGAAGTGGATGAATGAGTTGACACTTGCTGGCTAAACAGCCTTATTTAGTGCAAGCAGCTGGGCTTGCACCCAAAGAAGGATAACCAGGCTATAGGAAGCACACCTTGGATCCTCTGCAGGCTACAAGCAAGGCTCTTTCTGTTGGGAATGTCTTGTCTCAGCTTTGTCACCCAGGAAAGTGATACCCGTCATACCCAGACCCCCAATCTCCCTTTCAGACAGAGGCTACATCTGCCCATGCTATGGGAACCATCCTGGTCCATTCTCTATTCCAAATATTCAGGCTTGACAAGCAAGTTTTATTTAAGACCGCAGAAAACTTTTGAGATATAACTCAGACCTTTAAATTTTTTTTCTCTAAAAATAATTTAATGGCAATTCAGTGATTAAAGAAAAAAACCATTTTTTACATATGTGTAAAGATATCTTTACCAAAAATATGTTGAGAAATATACTTCATTGCAGCTATTGCAACTCAACTTTTAAAATATAGACCAAACCTCTCAGGGAGCTTGTCCATGTAGAAGATTGTTTCTCCCTCACACAGCAGCCAGTTAATTTAATCCTTTTCCCCCCATTTTTATTAAATTGGGTATTTCTTATTTACATTTCAAATGTTATTCCCTTTCCTGGTTTCCTGTCCCTCCCCCTCCCCCTTCTATATAGGTGTCCCCCTCCCCATCCACCCCCCATTACTGTCCCCCTCCCCCAACAATCCCGTACACTGGGTATCTAGCCTTGGCAGGACCAAGAGCTTCCCCTTCCATTGGTGCCCCAACAAGGCTACCTATGCAGTTGGAGCCCAGGGTCAGTCCATGTATAGTCTTTGGGTAGTGGTTTAGTCCCTGGAAGCTCTGGTTGGTTGGCATTGTTGTTCTTATGGGGTCTCGAGCCCCTTCAGCTCTTTCAGATCTTTAATCTTTAACTGAAGTTCTTTTAAAACGTCATCTCAACTGGAGCTTAGAGCTGAACTTGTAAATTTTTTGGTTATGTTACAATTCACTCCCTGCTTTAAACTTTCCATGACTAATGGTATCACATTTCACACATTTTAAAAACAAAATGCTATGAATCAGTATTTCTCCTAAAATATTTCCTTCAAAACAGGAAAAGAAATACAGTGGAGCACATCTGGGAGAACAAACAAAAACAAAACGCTTGTGGCATAAGAAGACATGCTTATTTCTCTGTGGTACAAAAGCCTCCCGGTCTAGCTGCTCAAGCAGGTGACAGCTTTGCCTCTCCCTCAGTTTTTGCACCACAGAGAAATAATCACATTTTCTTATACCAAAAGTACTCGGAACAACCAAACTTTCTATTGCTTTCTGAAAAAAAAAAAGAAAAATGAAAATAGGAATATACCTAGGTGGGGGAGGGGAAGACAATACGGAACCCCAAATTTCAATCTCTTCTGTCCTAGGGCAGTCCAAGTTTTTCCATGTACGTTACCCCTCTCACAATCCCCTTGCTTTTACACCCACTTACAGCTCCCTGGGTTGAACACTTCCGGTCTGTGCTGCTTAACTCTAGCTTTGCATGGTCACGTGGTACAGCGAATGGAAACCTACTCTTCTCCCTCACCCGCACTGGCTTACATAAGCTATTTGGATGAAACGTTGGTGCTTTGTGTCTGCAGTACAAACGGTAGTGCTCAGTGCAAAACAGCCATCCAGTAAAATCATTGTTAAACAAAGATGAACTGAAAAGAAAAACGTTCTTTCCTTTCTGAGCCACTTTTGATACAGAGCCTGGGATAAGCTGCTCGCTTCCTTGAAAATCGGGGCTTCCCCCTGAGTTTGCATACTGACAGAGGAAATATAGAGAGAGCCCTATGGATTCCACACCACACAGTATGAGCCATCTTATGGGGAGGCATGAGCTTGTAAGAGAAGAGACAAATCAACAGGAACATTAAATGAGAAGAACCTGAATGCATTTACATCCGGGAGGGGCAACAGCCTATCAGGAACAATGACGTCAGGACGCAGACTGTGTTTGGAAAGTTGCTTTTAAAGGCAATGACTAAAGACATTTAAGATAGGGTTAGTGTTCAGTTGAGTCTTGTTTGTTTGTGTTTGTGTGTTTCTCTCCTTTGCAGGATAGTTGCTTTGAGGAGATGTTACTGAAAAGGAAAAAAAAAAAAAAAAAGGCTTCCGTTGTAGAATTTATAAAAAACGAAGATAGTTTTGTTTCATAGGATGCTGGTGCCGTTGTGTCAGGCTGCCAGAGTGAAATTACCTTCCGGTTCTGGTCTCGGTTCACTTCTTTCTCCCCTCTTAATCATCCCTCCAGCACACATATATTAGACTGAGCAGTTGTCCTTCACCACTGAAGAAATGCAGCCAAGACTTAACGTTACCGTGGAAACGGAATCACTTTTGGCTGCAAGACACCTGGCTTCATCAGCACTATTATGAAGCAGAATGGGCTGGGAGGGAAATCAAATATTCTGCCCACCAGTGCTATAGCTGGCCTCTGGGTGAATAAATGACTTTCAATTAGAGTACTTAAATGTATTTTAACTTCAATAATTATTATTACAGCCCCAACAGAATTTGACTCGGAGATTTAAAAAAAATAGCTTTCGCTATGAAGGGGAGAGCTAGCTATTCAGGGGCACTTCTGTTAAAGAACAGACAGGGGCATTTGCAAGCGATGGTTCACTTGCATGGAAAGGAAGTATTCTCTTTGTTTCTTAACTTTCTGATTTAGCTCTATGCATTTGTCAGGCTATCTCTCTTCCTCCTCCCCCATAAATTTACTTGCATTCCTCTCTTACTTTCTTTCTGTGTGGACTGCTATCTTAAAGGGCAGATCTTCAAAAGTTATGCTAGGAGAAGGATCAGCCCATTTAAATCCCAGAAATAGCAAGAATCCTTCATCCCTTCAGCCATAAAAATGTACAGTTCACTGGGTTAATTCCAGGTCACCCAAATCAATCTCTCTCTCTCTCTCTCTCTCTCTCTCTCTCTCTCTCTCTCTCTCTCTCCAGAATCTGGATGAAAGCCATAAATGAGTGTGATACTTTAGAAATATCCCAAACAATATGAAGGAAAACAGATGCAAAAATAAATAAAGAGAACAACAAAACTATTCCCAAAATCACCACTCAAGCCCTGGTTTCTAATTCTGACTTTAACAGTCTTCCCACCTCAGCCAGCATTCAGCAGAGCTCTGGTGTGTGAGGAGTGAAAGCCAGGGACACTATCTGGCCTGTAAGCCCAGCAGTGTCACCTCCTGGAAGGACTTGAGAAGAATCATTTATTTGCTTCCAACTCAGATTTATCCATTCTGAATTTGTACAAAGAGCCTCTTATCTCTTCGTGCATGGAGAGAAAAAAGCAGTTCGACGTATAAAACATGTTTAACCTGCTCAAGACAATCTTGTTGCTACAGGGAGATTGGCTTTCTTCTATACTGTAGACAGTATGTCTACATCACTGCCATCCATTCAATCAGGCTATTGAAGTAAATCAGCCTCCAAATGACTGATCTCAAGCTTAAAATGCTTTTGGGCAATAGATCCTGTCTCATGTTTCCTGTACCTTACCCTTAACATCTAATGTTTAGACTCAGTTTTAAGTGCTTGAATGAGTGATTAAATCAGACTGGCATTTGGTATCTACAAGGACCACTATATTTCTAATTATATCACCATATCAAAGAGGATTCATTCAATGTCTGGACACAGTTGGTCTAAGCTGTTTCATGAAGGTACTCTCCTAACACTGCTTCACAATGCTATCCAACTGAACTTTACAAGGAAAAATTGACCATCCTTTCTTCTTTTATATGTAGAGAAATGTTCTGTGTGTCTAAACTCATTCTACACTTTAGTTTTGTTTATGTCACACATGTGCAAAGGCCTACAAAGGCCAGAAGAGGGCGCTGGGTCTCCTGACTTGAAGTTAAAGGCAGATTTGAGCCATGTACGGTATGGGTGTTGAAAATCAAATATGGGTCTTCTGGAAGATCAGCAGACACTCTGAACTGTTGAACCATTTCTGCATCCACACCTCTATTCTTCTCGTCTCTAAGTTCTGTTTACCTTCCACAGAATCTTAGAAAATGTTGTTAGTAGACTAAATATCAACAAAGAGGCATACCTTTTATTTCCTATCGTTTTGATAAGTCAACAAAAACCTTTTCCCATTTTCAACATTTATTATGTATATGATCTACTCTGAGTTTTGCACACACTACATGTCTTAATTGTAATTATATCTCAATGAAATTGAGCCTCTTGTAGCTGGTAATTTATACGTGAGGAAACAGAGCATCGAAATCATTTTCTTAGCTGTCAAAGGCAGTCGGTAGCACAGCTTGATTTAAACATGGGCAGACCACTCTAATCTCGTCTGCTCTTAACAGTGATTCTTCGCTCCAGCCCATTAGCTCTTCACCATTTGCTTTATAAAAGGCAGAAAAGAAGAAAGGGAAGGAGAGAAGAAGGAGACATGGGGGAAAGCGGGGAGGAAGAAGAGGAAAAGGGAATGTCCACTCAATGCCTAGCCTCTTTCCAAATAAAGTGGGGATCAGCCGGGACAGACGACGTTTTGTGTTACTCAACCTTGAGTAATAACGCATGAAGTGCCGCTTTGGTCTGACGAGACCATTTTGTCTTTGTTTATATTGCTCAGGAGAGGTATTCTTGCAGATAAAAGGACCTCTGGAGGATGTTTATAAGATCTACTGCTATCACCATGACGAAGCGCACAGCGTTCTAGAGTCCTACGAAAAGGAAGAGGAGCTGAAGCAACATTTGAGCCACTGTATCCAGTCCTTAAAGTAAGGCCCCTTTCAATCGGCAATTCCCATCTACTCTGATTGCTTACCCAGGGTCACTTGCAATGGACCGGATTGAAAGGTCACATAGAGCCAACGTTTTACAGGGCTTGCTCGGATGGCTGCGTTATGAAAAAGTTGATGTGCTACAAGCCAAGATCAGTTTTTCTTCCTCCTTGGCAGGATGACTAAAAATAACACGGGAGACAAAGATTGAAGGCCTTGTAGAGATGGGGGTGGGGATGCTATACTGTCAAACAATAGTTATAAAATAAACCCCCTGTTCATGCATTCTCAAGAGCCAATGGGGAGCGGGCTGGTTCCATAGTGCACTTCCTGAATAGTCTTCCGCGCTGCCCAGAGTCACCATGGTGAGATTGCGAGGATCGTTAGGACCCCGCTAAACTTAGCTTCGAGGTGACTAGACACTCTGCCGTCCTCACCGGAAACATGCGAGGGGCAGCATAGGTACCGCATGACGATGTATGTGATATGCATTATTTTTTTCCTAAAATAAATACCTATTCGCTATAAAATCTGAACCTATCCATTTGAATAAGAGTCTTAGAACTCTTGTTAATCCCCAGGCAACTAATAATCACTGATATTATCTGTTGTAAAAGGGGACTATGAGCCTGTGCTTGATCTGACTTTCCAGATGAAGCCAGCCTCATATTGCATGCATCGCTTCCTAGCGTATGGCATTTAGAGCTAAACTCACCCTCCTTTTTCTTATCTTGTCACGTTTTCCTATGGCCTTTACCCTCTTAATGACTCTATACTGTCAAAAGGGCTGTATTTTGTGTACTGGGCTGCATCAGGTTAGGGACTGAGCAGTTTCAGGAAGCTGAGGTGTCCCAGTCAAGATGCAGCAGTCTGAAACTCTAGTATACCTTTGTGTGTTCTGTTGGGTGGGATTTGGAAGGGAATTCCCGCTTTGATAGAACTCTGTAGCAGCACTGAGGTACAATGAGGAGACCACCCTGGACGACTTTCCAGGCTTCAAAACTGAAAATTAGTTTAATTTGGTCCTCGTGGCTTAAAACAAAACAAGACAAAAACAAAAACAAGCAGACAAAAACCCTTTGATATAATTTCAACTTTATTGTCCTCTACTGGCCAAACACTGCAGGTCTTCAACATTTTTCCATATCTAAAGAAAAGAAAAAGAACATTTATTGAAGGCCTGTGTCATGAGGTGTATACATCTACATGCCAGAAATGGAAATAAATAAAACTTTATACTCCCCAGGAGTCAGCGTTCACAGATAATTCGTGCATGTGTGTAGTGAGCAGCTCTGGCTAGTTTTGACTATTTCAGTGTAGGTCAATGTTACCATATCAGCCTGAAGAAAAGTTAAATAAGCTTATATGTGAAGAAAAAGTCCTCTCCACAGATATGTATTTTTATCCTCACGTAAGATAATGGTGTCCTGCTTACCAAAAGAATTCCAAAAGAAATTCTCGCCTTAACTAAGAGGAAAGATCTAATCCAATAGATGTCACTTTCCTTCAGGTTCTAGAATAGTAGGGCGAAAGTAATCACCTAACACACGAAGAACTGGCTTCTTTGATTACCTTCAATCTAACCCAGGGCCTAAGGAACCTGGAGAGAAAGGGAGCTGGGGCCCATAGCCATCCTGACTGCCTGCCTCTCAGAAGCTGTTCTGGTGAGGGTAAGCATATGTGCCTTCAATAACCTTCTGGTTCCTAAGAGAACAGAGACTGCTATAGAATTCTCTATGTAGCACAGCTCAATACAGTTTTCTTTAGAAACAGTTAAAGACGGAGGTAATTTTAGAATCTCAAATTTGCCTTCAGACCTAATTCATAACTTCGGTGTTTTTTTGTTTTTTTTTGTTTTTTGTTTTATTTTGAGCTTCAAAATTACTGCCCCGCGATGTGTCCAATTTTGTATACTCAGAACCATTTTGACTTTTAGAAATAATTTGGCCTGCCCAACTCTGTTAAGGTGTAGAATGCACAAAATCCAAATAAAATGGTATTGGCAGAGCCATTTCTTAAAGGAAAAGAAAAATCAAAATAAAACAGTTTAAATTAGAGCTGTTCTCCCCAGTGCAGCCTTTCCATGAAAATAAAGTCAATGGTGAACGGCGCGGGTCTGCCTGCAGGCTGAGTGCAGAAGCATTATTGACGTTGCTATAATACTGACCTCAGCTGAGATAAGGCTTTAAATTCTGAGAAACAGGTTTTCAAACAGGTTTATAGGCCAAAGAGAGTCCCGAACACCCCCAGGCCCCGGTTTCCCTCACCAAGTAATCGGTCAAAGCTATTACTGTCGTTCTGCCTTTTCCTACTGGCTAAATGAAGGAGCGGCTGCCCTTCCTAATGAACATTAGCCACAAACTCCATTTCCAACAGTGTGAGGGACACTGAAACGAGGGTTTGAAGCAAAACAGCCACGTGGGAGGTAGCTTCATGCCTCAGAAGCTAAAGTGGATTTTTTTTTTAAAGCGACTTAGGTTACATTTTAGCTAAAATTAAAGTATGTTTATGGAGGGCCTCATAAATATTTATTACGAGTACTGGATAATGTTGAAAATGTTTTTCAATATACACGCATGGTTCTCGCCCCCCAGGAGCATAAACTCTACTCAGAGATAAACACCAGCTGGAACGCTTACCCAGCAACACAAAGTTGATTTATTTACTATCTCAGTAAGTTCAGGTCAAGACTAACCTCCAAAGGGGTGGCAGACATACTGCCTGGGTCTGTATGAGATTCAAGCTTAGGAACCTTGGTTATTCTCTGAAGCCCATTATCATTCATAAGAGAAAATTGTATTTGAATCCAGAAAATTAGTTTTGAAGTGTTAGGGCAGTATGTCTTAGTGTGTAAGTTTCCAAGTGCCAGATGCACCAAGGATGTGTGTTAGCAGGGAGTAACTTTTTCTTAAAAGTAGGGAACGAGGGTTCCAGGATTAAGAATTCTGGCTACTCTTATAGAGTAGTCTAGAAGTTGTTTTCTGAGGGCCTCATTATTTTGCCTTTACCATTACTGCAGATGGTAAAACTGGGCAGTTGCTTAGCTAGAGTAGAACCCTGTCTGCTGCCTTCTTCAGTTTCTCTAGTTAGAAATGTTACTAAGGCCGCTGCTATATGTCAGTGGCCCCAACAGTCTGTTTAGTTTGTGAGGAAATAAGAACTTTTCTGAGTGCTTTGGTGGCTGGAGTCCATATTTCTAGCCTCATCTCTTAGTATTACAAATTAATCTGTATTTATTTATCTTTTGGCTAACAAAGGTCCCGTGCTCAGGAGGCATTCTCTAGGCATTAGCTCTCTGGACATTCTGCTCACAGGCTCCTGTAGCCTTCCCACCTGGGGAAGCAGCAAAAAAGCCCGTGTGCAGTGAACAGGCTAAGGGGCGGTGCCTTTATTCATCCACCGCCTCCTCCTTTCATTCTAAACGCAGGGTCGCAGGTAAAAATCAAAACCACTTTCGGGAATTCTTCCAGCTCTTTGCGGTATGACATTGGTTGAAAACGGACCATAATCTTTAAGGGATAGCCATATAAAACCTTTAATTCATGAGTCAAATTATAATGAGCACAGCAGGAGAGGGAGGTAATTCTTTTATCCTGTAAATAGCTTCTCCCTAGACTGTCCATGGCTGGAATCACCTTCTGAAAAGCTTCAAAATCTTTCAAAAAAAAAAAAAAGTGTGGTCCTTCTTTAGTGGTGAGAAAATCAGGTGAAGTTATAGCGCAGTGCTCGTTGCTTACAGAACATGGCTTCCTCTGTTGGAACAATGCCAGGGTTCTTTATATACAGTGGTATGTTACATTAAGTGCATGCTTAATTTTTATTATAATTTTAGATTGTTTTGTTGAAGTAAATGAAATAAAAAAGAGAAAGAAAAGAGCTCTATGTTTCCTTCAGGACTTAAAAAACAACTTTTAAAATTTCAGTGTATTTATATTATGTTACATATATCTATATTATATATTATAATATGTTATGTATATAATATTGTATATTATATATTACATATATTATATGATCTACAATAAAAACCAAACAAGTAAAAAGCCAAATCCTAGAACAAACGCAATTTTCCATTAGCAGAAGACATAAGTTATTGAAAGACTGGGTATATAAGGGACTGGGTGTAAGATAGCCAATTTATTTCACTACGGAATTCTTTAAATGTCAATCAATAATTGCCTAAAATTACAGCAGGCATTCATTTTAAAGACAGCGTAATTTTGTCTTTGATTTTCATTTGAAAGTTTTAGACTCAGCAGAACCCAGTTCTCCCAAGATGTCTAGGAATCTATTTACGAATACGGTCTGGGGACAGAGGAAGCACTTGCTTCTCACACATGTAAACATTTTCCCCATGTGTGAAGAAATGGGACTATTTTTTTAGCTTATTAAATTCAATTCATCAGAGGTATTTATCATTAAGTTGTTATCTTAGTCACTGAATATAAAAAAGCTAGGCATGATAGCAGGTTCCTTTAATTCTGCACTCAGGAGCCAGAGGCAGGAAGATCTCTGAGTTCAAGGGCAACCTGCTCTACAGGGCAAGTTAAAGAACAACCAGAACTACACTGTCACAACCAAGCAACAAACAAACAAACAAACAAACAAACAAGCAAGCAAGCAAAGACCATCCACTACTGAAGAATGAAGTCATGGAATCTTTTTATATTAAAAATATTCACTGAATTCCAAAAGGTTAAAAAGCACAGGGAGACCATGAGTCTCATGATAAACGGACGTCATCATGTTACTTTGTAATAGCTACCTGCCACATTTAAGAGAAAACTTTCATCTCTTTTATTTCTTAAGTTTGACTGACTGATTTCCATTGTTTTTTAGGACTAAGTAGTTTCACACGTACTTTGATCCCCTAACACAAACGTGTGACTTCTTAGATTGGTGCCCCAGGAATGAACACATCATGCATAAGTCCTTGCCCAAATTGGAGAGATAGATGATAAATTAAAGAAGTGTGGTATATAATATGAAATATTAACAACCATTATGGATGGAGGGAAGGAGAGAAGGAGGGAGAGGGAGAAAGAGAGGGAAAGAAGCAGAGAATAGGGACAACCAGGATGGTGAGAAGCAGGGTGAACTTTGCAAAGGTTCTCCAGAGAAGGCTTCTCAGGGAAAGGGCATCTGAGCAGAGGCCCGGAAGGGATAAAGGAGGGAGGTCTGTAGAGATCTAAATGGAGAGCCATCTGCACAGAAGAAATAGCAGGCTTAAAATCCTGGAGGCTGACACATGCTGACACACGCCTGCCTGACTTTACTAGGAGCATGAGGTCTGCGGTTGCACCTGTGGAAAAACATGTTCTAGGAAATGGGGTAGAGAGGCGGTGAGAGGAGACACAGACCGTGTGCTTTTCTATGGAAGTACTCGCTTTACATAAGCAAAGGGGCAGCCACCAAAGCGAGCAGGGCCTGCGTGCACTATCTTTGAGAACACTTAGCAAATTAATACCGTGCACAAACCAACCACAGAGTGCACAGTTGTAATCCCAACACTAAGAAGGCCAAACCTGTGAGAATGCCAGTTTACGGTCAACTTTGTCTGTAAGGGAAGATATATGATGACCCCTTTGTAAACAATTATTTTCCTAAATCTACATAGAGTGCAGAGAAGTTGATCACATTATTCTACAGGTCAGTAGATTACGATTGTGTTTGAATTCACAGAGATCCTCCTGCCTCTGGCTCCTGAGTGTTGAATTAAAGGCCTGTGGGATCATGCCTAGCCTTTTTATATTCAGTGATTAAGATAAAAATGTAATGATAAATACCTGTGCTGGATTGTATTTAATAAATTTAAAAAGTCCCATTTCTTTGCACATGCAGAAAACATTTACCTATGTACGACCTTTACCTATGTAAAACATTTAACATGTACTTATGTATGTGCTTCCTCAGTCCCTAGACCTGTATTTGCAAATAGGTTCCCTCATGGTTGTATATGATATCTTTTTCAAAATGTAAACACAAACAAATTTGAATACAACTTTATTTAAATTTACTAGCTGGATCACTAGTTTGGATTTTATGTGTGGTATCAAGCAAGAATGGTAGCCATATTGAAGCATCACTTGAGAACACATTACTAAACAAAGACACTTGATTCAATGGGTCATTCATGAAACTCACTGCTTGATATCATACAGTAAAATTTGGAGCACTTGAAATGTTACATATTATCCTCTATATGGGAATTTTTATTGATTTACTGTCTCCTCTTCTTTTACAGAACTATATATATGCAAGAGTAAGTACTCCTTTTTAATTTTTTCTTTTTAATTTTTAATCGTATTAGATCTTTGAGAATTTCTAAAATATGCACTGATCTTATTCGCCTCCTTCCCCAGATCCTCTGAGCTCTACTCTACCTTTCCATCCAACACCGAATCTTCTTTCTCCACCCACCAAGTCCCTTCGTGCTGCACATATATTCATGGGCGTGTGGCTTTTCACTGGAGCATGGTTGGCTCGCCATGGGCAACATTTTTAAAGAATACTGATTCTTCCTCCACGATACTTATCAATTGCATAGCTCCTGGGCTAGGGGTGGTATCTTCTTCCCATCTTCATTCTGATATCCAGTCTGGCTTGAACTTGCATGGGGCTTGTGCATGCTATCACAGTTGCTGTGAGCTGATATGTACAGCGCCCCTCCTGTTGGTACCTCTTACATTCTTTATGCCTCCTTTTAGTCTGTGGTTCTTGAGTCTTGGGAGGAAGTGTGCTATAAATGTTCCATTTAGCGTTGGAACGTTCTGCAGTCTCATTTTCTGTACCTTGGCCAGTTGTGCATCTCTGCGTCAATCTCTGTGGTAATTTGAATGAGGCGTTCCCCCCTCACTGGGCATTGAATACTTGGTCCCAGTTGGTGATTCTGTTTGGGGAGGGTTAGAATGTGTGGCCTGCTGGAGGAAGTAATGTCACTGAGGCATAAGCTTTGAGAGTTAAGACTTGAGCTGCTTCTAGTTTCATCTCTCTGTTCATGCCTGTGGTTATTCAAGACGGATACTCTCAGACTGCTGTTCCATTTGCCATGCCTGCCGCTTGCTGTCATGCTTTCCAGCCATCATGGACTCTAATCCCCATAGTGGCAGTGATGGACTCTTATCCCTCTATAACCATGAGTCCAAACAATTCCTTCCTTCTATGCATTGCCTTAGGATGGTAGTTTGCCTAAGAATTTCCCTCCTAGGCTTATTGATTTGAATGCTTGGCCACAGAGAGTAGCACTATTAGGACGAATGGGCTTGCTGGAGTATATGTGGAATTTCTGGAGGAAGTGTGTCACTAGTGGTGGGCTTCAAGGTTTCAAAAGCCCAAGCTAGGTCCAATGGCTTTCTCTCTTCCTGTTGCCTATAAGTCCAAATGTAAAACTCTTAACTCCTTCTCTAGCACCATGTCTGCCCATGTGCTGCCATGCTTCCTGCCATGCTGATAATGGACTCTGAAACTAAGCAAGCAGCAAGTGAATGCTGTCTTTATAAGAGTTGTCATGGTCATGGTGTCTCTTTACAATAGTAGTACTTTGATTAAAATAGAAGTTGGTACCAGAAGTGGGGTGTTGCTCTTACAGGGATGACTATGCTTCTTGTTAGAGGAATGAGGATTTTGAGACTTTGGATTATGAAAGTAGGTGAATGTTTTAAGTAGAACTTAATGAGCCATACCAATAGAAGCAAGAAAGATGATAGTGCTGAGGGCGGTGTAGAAAACGAGGGCCTGGCTCAATGGGTTTTAGAGGAAAGAATATTCCTAAGTAGCCTAGAGACAATTCTTGTGACATTTTGGCAAAGAATATAATTGCTTTTGATCATTGTCCAAGAAAAATTCTGCTTGAGGCTAAATTGAAGAGGTTTGGATTAATGACATTAGTAGAGGAGATTTTTCTGACCGCCTAATATTGACTGTGTCGTGTTATTATTAGTACTCTCTCTTATGCATAGCAACAATGAAAAGGAGCAAGCTGAACAAGGAAAAACACTATTGTACAGTTTGAGGAGAAAAATAGCACCAAGATGTGTATTAGTGTTAAGTCCAATGCTCAAAGAAATAAAAAATATAAAGAAAATCCTGATCCTAAGTGGAATCCAGGGAATGATGACTTCAGGGCAAAACCACACCCACCTAAGCTTCCAATCTGTAAAAAGGAATCAACGAAAAGCTTAAGAAGGAAAGGAAATAATCAACCTCAGAAAGGCATTGCAGATGTAGCTGAACAAGGGGCCATCTTCCAGCTCCAGCAAGCAGCTGAATTTGGCAGTTTCTACCATATGGCTCTGGCTTTAGAGTCAAGGATACAAGAAAGAGGTTATGCAATCTTCCTCGGTAACTAAGAAAAGCTGCTGAGGCCAGGCATACACCATGAGTGTTCCTGCACAGGGGTCCACTAAGGTCGTTACATGAGGCTATGAGGGTGAAGATGCCATGCTGGAACAGCTCATAGACTGCCTGGGTCAGAGAGTACTCGGGGCCATCACAGAGCGGTGTGACACGCTGGAACTAGCCTCCGCTGAAATAAAGATAGACGTCCCTCAGTGCCATGTGGCCCAACAGTGTGCGGGTGCTAGAGAGGGATAAAGGGTTACCTAGTTTTAATATTTACCGCAACAGCAGGAAGTAAAATGTGATGGTTTGAATAGGAATGTCCCGCATAGGCTCACATATTGGAATGCCTGGTCACCAAAGAGTGGCACTGTTAGGAATGGCCTTGTTGGAGAAAGTGTGCCACGAGGCTTTGAGGTTTCAAAAGTGTGATTCAGGGTGTATGGCTTTCTCTCTTCTTGCTGCCTGTGGATCTGGATGTTAAGCTCTCAGTATCTTCAACACCATGTCTGCCTGCGCCTACCAGGCTTTAGATACTCCTCACTGAAGCGTTTCACATGTTTTAGGTGATTATTGTGTTAGTTTTCATATCTTTAAAATTATTGTTGAGATTTTCAGTTCCTTAGGTTATATCAAATTTCTCTACAGAATATAAGAGCCTCTCCCTCCCCCTCCTCCTCCCTCTTCCTCCTCCTCTCCCTCACCCTTCCTCCCCCTCCCCCTCCTCCTTCCTTTCTCTCTCTTCCTCTTCTCTCTCTCCCTCCTTTTCTTCCTGTCTCTTCATTCCCTTTATGTAGTTATATAGTTAACTTACTTAAATGTTAATCAGTGTTTGAATCATTAAACCTTGTAGTAAACCGCTACTAATTTTGGTCTAAGAGTCAGCAGGTGACAATCATCCTTTTTTATTTTCTGGCGTCCTTTCCTCTTCCTCTTCATCTTTTTAGTTTCCTTTGTACAAATCACACCAAACTCACTTTCTTTAAAGCCAAGTCATGTTTCAAGACAAATAGACGCGGATCTGTAGAACAATTTATGTCCCCGGGAGCCTCTCGCGGGGGTTTTCACAATTGCTGACACAGCACAAATACCCACATGGCCTCCCTCGGGCCAAACCGGAGATCTCTCTGCCCTCTTCAGCATTGGCTTCACCCCAATTTTGACAATTATCATTGGGTAATTTCCTCCGTTCTTGATTAATATGTTGGCTGGCTCTAGAATTCTAGACTAAATGTAACTCATTGTCAGAATTTGAAAGTCTCAGGGTTTTCTAGTTTACACTGGTGCGTGAGAAGCTGGTCCTCTGATTAGTTTAAGAGTCTCCTCTGTCCTCAGTGGCTGAGGCTTCGTGGTTGGCAGAGTGTGGCTGTTCCATCTCTCATTCTGAGCAGCGGGTGCTGACACCTGCTGACTTTAAAAAATCTCCTCCTGGAGATGTAACCTTGAGATTTCCCACCTGTGTCCCAGTTCCTGAATCAGCAACCCGGAGGCTTATCACTTATTTACAATGTTTAGGCCATAAGCTAAGCCTGTTCCACTAGCTTATAACGTATATTAACCCCATATACTAACTGTTCTATGTCTGCCGTGTGGCTAGTTACCTCTCCTCAGGTTCTTAAGTCTGACTTCCTCTGAGTCCCGGAAGGGACTTCTCAGGCTTGACTCTCCCAGAGTTCCTCTCTTTCTGCTGGATGCCCCACCTTCTAATCCTGCCTCAGTTTATTGGCCATGAGATTTTTATTGACAGGCGATGCTTCCACACAGTACACAAGAGATTATCTCTACATGATAATTTCCTCCTCCAGGTGTGTTCTGATGTTTGATTCTAGGAATTTTATCATTACTTACTGACTTAGCCATTATTTCTGCGTTTAGTCTTAATTTCCAAGAGTTCTGAATTCTTCAAATGACCTCCCCCAGGTTTTTTTTTTAACTGCCCCATGCCCGACAATCAGTTTTTGAAATGGTGTTTTCCAAAGAGCATGCGTGGGATGGACCTAGGTCCTCTGCACAGATGTAGCAATTGTGCAGCTGGGTCTTCATCTGGGAGCAGGAGCTGTCTCTGACTCTGTTGCCTGCCTTCGGATCCCTTTCCCCTAATTGGGCTGCATGTCTAGCCTCAATAGAAGATGTGCCTAGTCTCACTGCAACTTGATATGCCAAGACTGGTTGATATTCATGGGAGACCTCACCTTTGCTGAGGAGAAGGGGAAAGGAGGTAATTGTGGGGAAGGGGAGATGTGAGGGAGAGACTGGGAGAAGAGGAAGGACAGGAACTGCAATCAAGAGGTAACGTAAATAACTTAATAAAACGTAAAAAAAAAATCAAATTATAGAGAAAAGTCAAATAAAAGAACACTATATATCCCTTCATTCAGTCATTCCAAAAAAAAGGTGTTTTCAACTGATTCTTCCTGTTTTGATCCCCAAGTCGCCTCTGCTCCCTAGTCCTTTAGGTACCCAGAAACTGTTGAGGATAAATGTTCTGGAATGCTTAAGTATGTCTTTCCCATCATTACTGCTTCTCTATCCTCAGCTGCATGAGTTATAATTCATTCTCCTCCTTTATTCTTCTAAAACGTAATAGTTTTATATTATTTTGAGTTCCCATCTCTTATGGCCAATGTTATTTGTTATGTAGCTCTCCACAGTTTTCTTTATTAAGTGATTTAAACGTTCCATAAGGAGATGAAATTTTTTAAAGTTTCTATAAAAATAAGTATAAAATTTAGGATATTTGTGGACATGAAATAGAAGAAATTCAAAAAAGTTATAGTCAGTCGTGAAGTTATATTTTTCCTTCTATTATCCCTCCCCTTAAAACCATAGGTGTCTTTCACGTAGAATAATTTTTTTCTATTTTCCACTCTAGTTTTTTTTTTACATTGTTTAAATATTATCTTTTCCTACATTTTATTGGAACCACTTTACAGCAAAACTGGATACTGTTAAAAAGCAAAGCTGTGTTGGCGTAACCTGGAAAAGCCCAGCAGTGATGTGTGAAGATGCTAGTGTAGCTGTGTCTGTAACTAAATCCTTGCCAAGCGATTCACGATACAAGAGGCAGCTGAAACACTGTCACCACTAATGGCTGCATTCAGTCTGGCTCGAGACTGTGGAGTACTGTCAAACATTTGCCTCCTTACTGTGGGGCAGGCAGGTGACAACTGGCTGACATGGGGACATCATAACACAGGACACATCTGCCTTCACCACGAGCAAGACTTAATCTCACCAGGAGGGGTTAATTAGAAATGGCAGTGAACTTTGTGACACCGAGTGCTTGGCGTGTGTTATCTAACAACACATCCTGTATCTTTTCTTCCATATTGTAGTCTGTCCAATGCAGATACCAGAACGTTATCGATCATCATTTGAGCAACTGTAAAAAAAAAAAAAAAAAAAAAAATCTCTGAGGCAGAAGCGCCTGGGTACTCTCTGTCACTCTCCTCTCAGATTTCCATGTTTGATGCTTTCAAGAAACAATAGTCATTTCTAATTATCATTTGAAACATACAACGAAGACACTAGAAATTCAATGCTGGAGACTGGTGGGAAAGGAAGGATAACACGTGAACTCAATTACGGCACAGATTGGTGTGTGACAAATCTAGATATAGAAGGAGTGGGTAGCTCACTAAACAACTCTACCAGTTCCTGTCTGTGCTTCTTGATGTTGGTTTACTCTTTCTCTCCCTCCCTCCCTCCCTCCCTCCCTCCCTCCCTCCCTCTTTCTCTCCCTTTCTCCCTTCCTCTCCTTTCGTGTGTGTGTGTGTGTGTGTGTGTGTGTGTGTGTGTGTGTGTATTTTTTTTCTCATTTGTCAAATGAAGAATTGAACTAAATGGTTTCTAAGATACCTTCAGGCCATCTTTTATATTATTTTATGTTCACTTTATTTTTCATATATATGATTATGTAAATAAATGATTAGCATTTTAAAGTATTTGATTGTACTTATTTTGGATGCTATTTTTAGTAGCCTCTGAATGATTAAATACATTATGTTTGGAAAAAATTAAAGAACGAGCTCACAAGAAATTCTGACTCTAGTCCCCTAGATGCTATTCCTGACTCGTTTCTTCTTTCATTGAATTTTCTCCATAGATGTATAAACTGTCGTGAAGGGATGATATCTCCTTTGGTATACTAAAAAACATTGCCTGCTACTGACACCCCAGCAATTAAAATGCTTCTAGTTGGGTTTTCAGTGTATTGATCATCTTCCATCCACTTCATTCAGTTCTCCTGGAAACCAGTGGTGTATCTCTCCTCCCGTCCTTGATCTCCTTTTCTGTCTCTTGCCCCTTTTCTCTGTCACCCCCTCCCCTTGCCTTTATCTTCCTGTTTCTTAATAGACTCCAAGAGAAAGTCTACTGAAGCAATTCTACTTTCTTGCAAACCTTTACTATTTATTTTGGTTTTCCTTTAAAATCTTTACCTTTCTGTTTGTTGTAATATTTGTACCTATTAGGCTAGTATATTTTTTTCAGGCTATAAATAAGCTCCTCCCTTTGTTATTGATTTATCCATTTTGAAATTTAGGGGGGAAGTTTTCAAAAGAAAATTAAAGCTCATGGCAGAAAGCCTGAAAACTCAGTAATTCCTTGTCTAAATTTGAGCATTAATAAAATGTAATCACAGTGCAGATAAAATGGTGACAGAGAAATTGGTCGTAAACAGGAGAATTGGGAAACGAAATGATTGCAGACAGTGGTAAGAGAGATGATGAACATAAAATAGAGGGATGGATGGAGATGTTTGTGCATGTGTGTGTGCATGTGTGTGTGTACACATGTGTGCACACGTGCATGTGTGCACATATCCATGGCAATTAAAGTCCCTTAGTTTCTCATTTGTCAAATGAAAAATTGAACTAAATGGTTTCTAAGATGCCTTCAGGCCACCTTTTATATCATTTTATGTTCACTTTATTTTTAAATTACGTGGCTATTGTCTGTCCTTACTAGTATTTTTTTAAGTACAGGTATGAAAAAATCCACCTGTCGGCATCTTAAAAGAGTCACTATTTTCTGTCACCATCACATCTCTGTTCCTAAATTCATTTTTAGAAGTCGCTGCTAGCCGTAAGGTCAGAGGCAGAGGTTTGGACAATGGTTTGACTGAGCAGGTGGCTTCTTTCTCCTGCACAACCTAGGCCGATGGGAAGGCTCCCATCCTGTCTCTGAAGCACCTGTAGGAGTGCCAGGTGTAAACGCTGGCTGTCTGCACACAGTGAGGCAGTGACACAGTGACACAGTGACACAGTGAGGCAGTGACACAGTGACACAGTGACACAGTGAGGCAGTGACACAGTGACCTAGTGACACAGTGACCTAGTGACACAGTGACACAGTGACACCGTGACGCGGTGACGTAGAGCTATTGCTAAAACCTCACCTGTACAAAAGTGATGGGGAGGCATCACATTACAGGGACTGGAGAATTGACGGTAGCGATAATTTGAGGACTATTCCATTTGTTACAAATTTCTTCTGAAGTCTGTGGTACGACCCCTGTTCAAAGAGCTTTTCAGCTTGGTGGAAAAGAGAGGACAGTGTTTAGTTTTGACACGTTTTTCAGGTCGCCTGTTTTTCGATGAGAGTTGATTTTTTTCTCACTGGTAATAGCAAAAAGTAGTAGAATGAGAAAATTTTCATGTTTCCTGGTTGTTGTGGAAAAACACACCCTGAACCTGGTGCGAAGCCTGGTGGTGTACACACTGGCCTGTAAGTAAAGCACACATGAGTGCTTATGGGTAGGTAGGAAGAAAAAAAAAAGTAGGAAGTGAATGTATGGATATCAACCGTGTCTGTTGCAGGGGCAAGCCAAACCTGCTGGACATGGGTTCTTTGATGATCAAACCCATTCAGCGAGTGATGAAATATCCCCTGCTGCTGTGCGAACTCCGGAACTCGACCCCGCCCTCCCACCCAGACTACAGAGCCCTGGAGGAAGCCTTCGCTGCTGTGAAGGACATTAATGTCAACATCAATGAGCTGAAAAGAAGGAAGGACCTAGGTAAGGGGAAACGTGAGGGGCCGACTATTCCTCATGATAGGAGGAGTGTTTTGTGTGTGTGTGTGTGTGTGTGTGTGTGTGTGTGTGTGAGAGAGAGAGAGAGAGAGAGAGAGAGAGAGAGAGAGAGAGAGAGAGTTTAGAAACATAAAACTGGTTAAGCAGCAGTGACCACAAATGTAATAATTTGAAGTCCAGAGTTAGAGCAGAGTATAAGTTTTGCCTGGACAGCTAGTTTCAGAAAAAGACCATTAAAATAAACACAAAACTGGTAATTAAGACAAATCCAACAGTGTGCTCAAGTGCTTAATCTCACCAGATCGCTGTATGCTCTGTGGTATACTG
This sequence comes from Rattus rattus, assembly GCF_011064425.1. Taxonomy (NCBI): domain Eukaryota; kingdom Metazoa; phylum Chordata; class Mammalia; order Rodentia; family Muridae; genus Rattus; species Rattus rattus. The sequence goes on from NC_046156.1 coordinate 25,793,952, forward strand.
TGAGCATACAGTTCTGCCATTAGATATCTGCAGAGAATGAAGGAGATATGGCTCAGGATTGCTGACCAGGGCTAGGCCATGTGAAGGGTACGTGTGGTACATCTGTACATCTGGTACATTTGATCCTGACAGAGGGAATGAAGAGAGGGGTGGAGGGGCAGGTTCAGTTGTTTCTACAATTAACAACTGACTCCTATTTTAAGATAAGATATTACAATTAATGCCCAATATTAAGTGTAGTTTCAATATACAAGTTCTAATTCTATGGACCCCATGTGTCCCAAGGATAGTGGGTCTGCGTCCTCTCACAGGATTCATGCTCAGCCAAGTTTGTGTCTCCAATATAAGCCAGCCTGGGTTACCTAGTGAGACTAAAGCCAGCCTGGGCTGTATAGTGAGGTTGAAGCCAACCCCACATTTAAATCATGACAGTTTAGAAATAAATGGTATGACAACTTCACTTTCTTTGATTGGTTTTATTTCCAAGCACGTAAAAACTATAAAGAGTGGGATAAAAGAGTAAGTAATAAAGTAATAGATACCTTAAGTAAAATGAAAGGACTGCATACATAGGATGCCTGACTAGAAAGCATTATCGTTTCAGAAATAGAATATTCTAATAAAAAGTCAGTAAAGAAAGAACAACTCACAGAAAGCTTGGGCAGTATATGGGGCAATGAAAATTAAAAATCACAGTGACACACCTAGTCTCCGGGGCCAGCAAATGCATGCCACTGGCCAGTACTAGTCAATAACATTTCTACACTTGGTCTTCAAGGCAGGAAAATGTCCAAAAACAGTTTTAAAGATTTACATAATAAATTTCAGAGAGTAAACTGTATTATGCACTATGATACCATGAGAAGATTAAAAATCAATGACATAAAATATTCGTAGCAACTGCTTTGATCACAAAAGTGTTTGGGAAGGTGTTTTGTTTTATTTTCTGAAACGTGGTTTAACATAGCCTAGGATGGGTTCAGGCTCACTGTATAGCCCAGGCTGGCATTGAAAGTCTGGTCCTCCTGCCTCCACTTTCCAAGTGCAAAATTATGTACGTGAGTCACTAAGCTTGGCTCAGTTTTGAGTCTTTAAATGCTACCGTTCTCACAACACTTGAAGACAGTAAATCGTATGTCTTGTAAAACTCCACGTGCACCATTGGCTTAATCCTCATCAGCCCTGCCTGTGATTGCACATCTACGCCCTTAGCCACACTGGATGCATGCATCCACATTTGGAAGAAGGTGAGAGGTAATGATTATTTTAAAGACGAGTAAATCTCAGAGCGACACTCACCTGACCGCAAGTCACAGAGCTCCTGGAAAGCCAGCCCAGGAGTTGAGTCTCTCGTGTGATGGGTACAGCTCATTACTTGACCTAAGTCCCTATTCCAGAGACCCCCCAATATAATATTCCTAACACAAGGAATTTTCTTTTCTCTCTTCTCTGGTACTGAGGGGTAAACCCAGCATCTTCCCCTGTCTAGGGATTTCTGTAACATGAGAGGGAAGTTAATCTTGACCTTGAGTAGCCTTTCAAGGACCTTGTCCTTGAAAGGATGAGTTTCTGGAGGTCAGTGGGTGGGGTTCTTTGGACGGGCTAGGCAATAGGGTTAATGGGGTAGCCACCCCTGTGGAAGAGATTTGAGATCCTCATAAATTCTGTCCTCCGTATAAATATTGGTCTTGGAAACTCCAGTGGATGTGCACTCGGCTGCACCTAGCCACATCTCCCACTGCTCTCTTCCCTTTCAGTTCTAAAATATAAGAAGAACGAGGAGGAGGAGTCCCTCAAAGACAAACTGTCTAGACTAAATATTCATTCAATTAGCAAGAAGTCCAAAAGAGTCACAAATCATCTGAAGATCCTGACCAGAGGAGACTCACAGGTAACTTTTCTTCTTAGGCTGCCTTCATTTATTCTGGGAGCATCGACCCTGCCACACTTGGGTAGGTGAGTGGGGGTAGGGCTTGACTTTGCTCTTCCTGTGAATTTGTCTAGAACACAAAACCAAGCCAGTGCCCCCAAGATCTTTCTTTTGGGCGTAACTGGGGGCCTAGAGGTTCTAACGCCATGTCCTTGGGCTTCCACTGGGAAAGCAGTCAGAGGAGAAATGAGACCAAGGGACAGTGCCACCGACCACGGGAGACGTGGCACTCAGCGCTTACAATCTCTCTCCTCAGCGTGTTGTTCCAACTGCTTCCTCCATCTCAGTTTTATTTCTGCTTAAAAGTTTTTCTATTCCCCCGGGATTCTCTTTATTTAATCTAATAACTAAACTAGTATTTAGATGCATAGTTCAGTGATGATTTTGGCTCCCTAACACCCTTCCCTCCCCCTAGGCTCCCTAGACGCACGGTATATTACTGGGTGCAGCCCATTAGCACAGCTTACACGTTAATCTCAACCTCTTATAAATAACAGACCGATTTTTTTTCTCAAAGACTTCTCAGTGTTAATCTGCTTCAGGAGAACCACATGAGCTAATTTCAAAAGACAGGTCCTAGAGTCCCATCTGGCTCGACCTAGAACCCTGTATTCATACAGACATCCCAGGAGGTTCGAGGTTAATGAATCGGAAGCACACAATCAGGAGAGTGTATACCGAGAATGAAAAGCAGGAAGTTCCCGGCCTGGCCATGTGACAGGCTACACTGTCCTCTTTTTCTTCTCATTTAACCTGTGGCTGCACTGGCCTGGTGCTACCACTTGTGGGCCCTGTAGTCGGTAGCATTGCTGTTTTTATTTCTTTATAACTGTCTAGGGATTCACCAGGCCCATCCCCCAAAGAGGCTTGATGTGATGGTATATTTGGGAAAGTTTGGGCCACCGGTGGTAACTGATCGTGAAGTGGATAATTGGGACATTTCATCTAAAGACAATAATAATAAACTCAAATTGAAAATGAGCTTAAGGAGACAGTAACACACACACACACACACACACACACACACACACACACACCCCGTAGGCATCTATAAATGTGGTGTAGAGATTCTCTTCCGGGCTTTGCACTTCTGCTTCTTACCCAAGACAGTTCTGTGGAATGGAGCAGACAGCTCCCAATCTGGGGCAGACTTTTGTGGGGCCATTACGTTCCTTCCCATATTTATCATCGGCTTTTCATTTTTTTTAAACTGCGAACTAAAAGTGAATTGTAGCTCAAATAGCCTGGAGGGATATTAATTAGATTTTTCCTCTTAATCTTTATAGAGGACGGCCTGTCAGCAGTGAAGCATTTCACTGTTAATCAGAAAATCAGCTGCCTAGGCTGGACTGGAGAAGAGATAAATCTCAAATCAATCAATTCTGTACCTGTCAGCAGCTCAGGTGAAATATTAGTGGAGTTAGGGTGTAAAGCTATTACCCAGGAGGAAGATTCTATTCAATCCATCACGTGTGTATTGAATTCTCGTATGCCAGGCACTGTGTGAGGAGAGATTGGGAATACAGAGACGAACAGGTAGAGATTCGGAATTCAGACTGCTTATTTTTAATCCCAACAATATCTGTAAATGCAAGGTTCTCTAACTTGCCACCTTAGGGCAAAGACTATGCCCGTGTCACAAAGAGATTCTCGAGCATGGCACAGCACAGCACAGCACAGCATAGCAAATGGAACATAATAAACATAGCAAACAAAGCATAGGGTACCTAGTCCGGTGACCACTTCTGCCATCTCTAATAATAATCTGAGTTGTGAGCAGATGGGATCTGCTTTGTTAAAATCTTCTAGGAACTCGGCTTGTCAAATGTTGGGCAATGTTTTACATAAACATAGTGTCTTTAGCTGCTTGATGGAAGCGAGGTCATTATTGTGTCTCTACTCAAGTCCCACAGACAGTGTCATGAGGCCAAGACTTAGAATTGAGACACTTCCTTGAAATCTAGTTATGGGGCAGAGCTATCTGCAATGGATTCTGGGAAATGTGGTCCCTGGCAGGGCAGCCATATCGCTTGCAACTTAATCATAATTCTTGGCCCATAGAGTTGTGTAAGAATTAAAATGATAAAGTGGAATGAAAGGTTCTTGCACAGCATCTGAATATAATTAATGGGTAATGCACATTAGCTATTGTTATTTTTAAGACAAACTTCTTAATCTTTAATACTTGGAATGCATCAGTGGAGAAAAATTGCTTAAATAATTAACGAAGGTCATAAAAGCACATAAGAAAGAGAAATTAATTTCATTCAATGGGAAAAGCAGTAATGAAAGTAGGATTCACAGAAGGGGTCTAGGCGCTACAAATAAACAGAATTCAAAGACAGAGAAGGAGAAACAACACATTCAAGCATGAGAAAGATTTAGTTATGGGGACACATTTCACACAATGCAATCCTAAGCACCGACTTCAAAATTATCTGGGTCCTAGTTAGGTCCACAGAATAAAATATCAGGAAGTGCGATCCTTTAAAATGTCATTGAGAAAAAAAAAACAAAAAACCAAATTGTTGAAGCATATCGGTATGCACACAGAGTTAAAGAAGAGACATAAGGCCCGGGATACTGGGCTATGTGTATTTTGCGAAGAATTTTGCCTGTTTTACTAATGCTTTCCCACACAAGTAAAATTAGGGAATTCAAAAAATCACACACACACACACACACACGCACACGCACGCACACACTCACACACACATATGCACACACGCACACACACTCAGTTCTGAAGTTAACTCTATAAAATTAAGAAGCACAGAAAAGGGTAAAATTATCACCAGCTATAATCATGTACATAGACACTCTGCTCCAGGTAACCTTCATAGGCCTGTTCAGACAGGTTCACCACTATGGTGTGGCTCTGTTAGACATTCTCATTGCAATAAATAAAGTTCACCCTCAATAGCGATGTGTGGATCTCTAAAGATTACTAGGTGTACAAAAACATATCCTCTGAATGCTCGAGATATTGCATGTAAGATGTCACAGGAACCCATGTGACAACCATCTTAACTCTGCAAATGTGCTCTTGCAGAAGAACTAAGGTTATATACCATCTTCCATGCTTGAGGTGACATGACCACCTTTCTTTAATGGTAGGCCAAAGAATATCTCTAAATCATCCTTGTGAGATAAGGTAGACTATGAGCTCTATGAGCAAACCAATAGACAGTATAGTTTGAGTGCACAGCATATGTTACTAAGGACTACAGGGCAGGGGCTCTAGGGAGATGACTCTGTGATGAAGAGCACTTGATGTTCCTGAAGACGATCCAAATTCTGCTCCACTCACCCACGTGGGACAGCTCACAAGCTCTTGTAACTGGCTTCAGACATTCCAGCTTCAGAGGGAATCTGATACTTCTGTGCTCTATGGGTTCCTGCACACATGGGTGAACACTCCCCCAACATACACATAATAAAAAAAATGAAATCTTTAAAAAAAATAGAGAGGTGTCTTGTTGTATAGGCATGCAGTCATGAGTCTGAATTCCTGCAGCACCCATATAAAAAGCTATGAATGTTGACCTCAGCACTGCGAGAGGAGGAAATCATAAGATCAGTGGAGCTGCTCCTCTCCAGCTCCAGGTTCAGTGAGAGATTTTGAGATTTTGTCTCAAAGGGGAAAGGCAGAGAGTGATAGACTAGAACACCTGATGTCCTCTCTAAAGACCTGACCTGTCTCTAATATCACACACACACACATACACACACACACACACACACACACACACACACACACTCATACACACAAAAGAAGGTGCGGGGTAAAGTTTTACAGTCCCCTTTGACCTCAGTGAGAAGGTACAATATAACCAGCAACTTCAGTTCTTCACATGACTTTAACTGGACTTTAGGTTCATGCAATGTGCAGCCCCCAAACGATCTGTTCTAAAAGTCAGCATAGCACAGAGTATTTTCATACAGCAAAGGATTTTTTTTTCTTGTAATGTGCTGGGCCAATGTTATCATACCATTTAGATTTTTTTTAATTTATTTCATACCACTCAAAAATACTAGATGCCTTTGAGCTGTGAAATGAAGTGACTTCTCGTGTGTTTTAGGTGAAAGATAATACCTTTAACAGAGAAGAAAAGCTTTTCAGATCGCTCGAAAAGACTGTGAGACTTTGTGTGAGGAACATTTCATCCTGCCTTCAGCACATAGAGGTGGGTGAGACTCAGATGCGTCTGCAGGAGTGTTCAGGCCCCTGTGGGTGTTGTGAGGAGATACAACACTTCACGTGCGTGGCGATACCAACTGCATCAAACATGGGAGACTGCAACATTCTCACAGAGGGGCTTGGTCTTCTTCGCCCGGCTTCCTGCCCCAGTCCCCTCCATTTGGTTGTATCTCTGCTCAGGTGTCTGTCAGGTGGACCCCCACCCTGCCTTCCTTATAACAAAGATGAGCTCATTAGTCCATCTGCGAGGCACGTGAGCCATGAGCTCATCGAGTGAAGCAGAAACTGTGTTTGCCCGATTTTACCTACGTAATTCTTGTAGTTCATGAAGTAAGGACAAAATGCAGAGCAGAGGGAAATAAATTGAGCTATAAAACAAGATAAACTGCTATAAGCAAATGCTCTCCTACAAGTAGAGGGGGCCACAAAAGACTCCTCACAAATTTCTAGCCTCTTCAGAGGTTGTCCTGACCTACTCGAGAATCTCTGCTTCCACAAACCCGAAGGGGGATGCTGTGCAATTACACTCGTTGGAAGGGCTGGCCGAAAGTTTCTTGTAATGGTTCTCACTGAGGACACAGTGTCCTTGAAAGCAACTTGACAGCAGCTAGGCCTTGAAGGATAGCAAGTTAGCAGTTACATGTTAATCAGTCGATAAGCGCACCCTTCCTTTCCCAGAAGCTTTTCTCTTGGATATTTGCTTTAGAGGTAAGTGCCTGCACAGGTAGATAAAATATCCTACTAACAGAGCATTAACGTGTCCAGCACACTGCTTAGGAGACAAACTTCTATATCCTAGAGGGGTAAGCATCATCCATCCCTACTGTCTGACACAACAGAGGACCCGTTTCCATATCAGGTTAGCAAATCTACCTTGTGTGAAGCAAGCTCCAAACACAGTTGTCCCAACAGGGCAGTGGGATCCCCACCCTTTGGATATGGCTCAGGGAGTGAGTGCCTCTGGGGAACATTCATTGGCATTTTCAGGGATTGAATCCACAAAAATGTGAGCACCTTCCCCCACGCCCCTGCTGCCCCTGGAAGACAACATTAAATTCACCAAGAAAAGCTGTTGAGTAAATCAAAGGAAATAAGAAGTCTATAAGAATTGAAGTCTGTGAATGGGCAGGGGGGTGGGGGTGGGGGGATGGATTGCTGCAAGTGGCCTGATTGAAGGAATCCATGGTGGTTTTGTAGTTTGTTTCCTATCTCAAAGGGAAATACAATGCTGTGTTGACAGTTGAGGTTTACATGGAGGAGACCTTACTTGGGCTGTCTTCACTGAGAACTGACCCTTTCTGTAACTCTCTGTTCCAGGAAGCCGTGCCCTTCACTCTGCAGAGTGTGGCAGCGTTCCGTGAGATTTCATACAAGGATGGAGAGAAAAACTGCACGGAACCCCAGAGTCAAGCTTTGAACCCCTGTCACGACTTTGTAAGTTACACACACACACACACACACACACACACACACACACACACACACACACGCACACGCACGCACTTTCTGGAATGAGGTATAAAATATGCACTAAATACTAATGTCAAAATTAGACTTTTGAAACAGAAGTTTTAAAACACTTATGTTTAGAGTGGGTTGAAGTGTAATGGAAATTTAACACAGTCTCACACTCTGTTTCTGGGGCAGTCAGTGCCTGATGAAAAACAGTATTCCATTTAAGCCTCTGTGAGAGATATTAAAAATATATACATTTATAAAGCTGTGGTTTTCTTAAAGGAGTCCATGGAAATGCTTACCTTACTGATGGAGAACAGATGCTCTTTGTCTGTGATTTTTAGCACGATGTGCACCAGACAGCAAAGTAAGGCTCTTTTAAAAGAACCAAAGAACCCGTGCGTGCTAGGTGATCACTCTGCCAGTGTGCCATGCCCCCGGCCCAAATTATTTGTCTTTTAAGAGTTAATGACTCATAGAGACATTCTTAACTAATAAAATGTTCCAGTGGTAAGGTTTTCTGGGTAATGCTAATTTACTTTTGAGTCTCGTATTACTTCATAGCAGTATTGAATCTATTGAGCAAAAGACAACAGACCACCAATCTGTGTTGGCTGCGTTAGCATTGGGCCAGACTGTCTTCACCCTTGTGTTGGGTGATTTGATTCTAGCATTCACAGTTTAGGAGGCTCAGGATCTTAGCGACACCCCCACCTCAAATAATCTTCAACCAGTGACCCCCAAAATAATTCCAAACCCTAAGAAGTGACCACGCCCACATCCTGCTGTAAAAGTACTCAGAATATACTGTGTAGTGCTGTGTTGGGCATTATGAAAGGGAAAGCTGGGATTATGCTCTTGATGAGCAAGGTCTCACCTTGCTATGAAGATCAGGGTAGCCTTGAACTCACAAACCACAGCTTTCCTTTGCCGCCTAAGTCCTGGGATTAAAGATGAGTGCCCAAATCCTCACAGACAAGCCCAGAAGCTAGTCTTCGTGGGCAATTCTAAATCCTGTCAAGCTGATAATCAAAATTCACCGTTACCATGCGTACACACATATATGCAAAATTTAAAGCTTCAATGCATTATTTCCAAGACTCTGGGAGGTACCTCAGTGGATTCTTGCTGTGAAGACTGATCCCTGGGTTTGATCTCTAGGATCCACACAGGGCATAGAAAGAACCAACTTCTGCAAGCTGGTCCTCTGACCTCCACATGCACTCCATAACAAGAATGCCCTCTAATAGGAACACGAGATAAATACAAATTAAAAGATACAAAGATTAAGTATCATATCATTCCAAATAAAGTGATAGAGACAAAAGTCATTCATGAATGGACAGATAGGTAGGTAGGCAGGCAGGTAGGTAGGTAGATAAGTGCATAGACAGATCAATAGACAAAAGTTTTACATCTATGGGTTTAATGAGGAGCCATGACTAGTTCTTGGTGAGTTTTTTTTTTCAGGGCTTAATTATAAAAAGGATATTTTAAGAAAGTCATTAATGTCATGCTATTCACACCAAGTTAAACTCATTAAGCTGATAAATATTTATTAAAACTATCTAAGCACCTGCTACGTAGCTTGTCCATAGCAAACCTGCTCCATTGTTTGACAGAAAGAAGGAAGAAATTGTCCTGTACCTTGATAAAGTAATATCAGATCTGCCAAGTTAAAGGAGTCAGCAGAAAGTATGATATAAAAGTAGCTTTTTACTGGGTGACATGCTGAATGCTTCGAAATTGAAATATTAAATCAAAAATTGACCCCAAGACAGAGAAGTTACTCATATCTATGAATGATATTTTTCCACAAATATTGTGTAGGACAAAATTTTAAGATAGAATATGCTTACCTGTTTCAACTACTGTCCCTCTGGTAAATAAAGTTCATATCTATGGGGTAGTGGGCATATGCTACAATCATAGCATAATCTTAAAATTAATAAGTTGTGGCTCCCAGACAAGTAATAAACACAGTGACTTATCCAAGACATAGTAAAAGCATTCTTTGCTTAGTCCAGGGGCTCATTAAACAGTAGACTGGTATCCATTGATTATCTCATAAACTAAAATCAAATCTAATTCACCAGTGCCACTTCCAGATGGAGTTCCCTCTCTTTTAAATTTCCCATGAGTTCAGACAAAGTTAGCGGGAACCATTTACATTAATTAATACAGGCTGCTGCTTGGATTTCCCGGAATACCATTGAGGTCACAAAAGATAAAGATTACTATGATATGTGTGAGGAAGGGTAAGGCCAGCGGTCATCAGACACAGGATAAAAGTGCCTTTCAGAATACAGGGAAAGACACAAGAAGAAAAGAAATCAAATCTAGGATTTCTGAGTGCCGGCATGGGTTGGTTTCAGACCTACAGTAATACCAGGTTCAGACACAAAGTGAGTAGCCCTCACCCTTTTATGGATATAAATATATTTAGCTTTGCTCTATTTCTACCACAGGAATAAAATCTACATATAAAGAATCAATGTTTGCATGGGGAACACAATTCCACCCAAAACACATCTGGAGATTTAAAAAATAGGTCTGAAACCAGTGGGAAAGAGTGAGATGGATTCTCTTCTCAGACTGTGTCAGTTTTACTGACCGCAAGAGGTGACGGTGCTGAGATGGTCAGTCATTGTCACACACTGACATTTCCCCTGTCCCTGATGTGATAACTTCAGCTTGGCTCTGGGGTTAGGGAGGGTCCTGCAGGAGACACCCACAGTGCAGATTCGGCGGCCTCAGACAGGAGAGCTACGATGCGGGCGAGCAAACTTCTCTTCTCGCTCATCTTCAGGCTCCATATTGCTGCTTAAAGCCTGAACAAATAAACTTAGACCTTCTCAAAGTGAGAGCTCCTCAGATAACTGGGTGCTGTCCTGTTTCTTTTGAGCTTTAGACGAGAGAGGGTAGGCTGAGCTGGTCACGGAGTAGGCGGTCCCTCTCTTGCTAATGGGGCTGTATTTTTGTTTTGCAGGCAGCTCGCTCTCAGAGACTCATCCTGAGCCCCCTGTCTGCCTTGCTATCCTTATTCCCAGGGCCCCAGAAACTCATCCAGAAACGCTACGACAAACTCCTGGACTGTAATAGCTCCCTGCCTCGGTCAGCAACCACTGAATCAGACTTAGCCAAGAGAGAGTATGAGGCCCTCAATGCCCAACTCGTGGAAGAGCTGCAGGCATTCAACCAGGCGGCCAGGAAGATTCTGCTGAACTGCTTGCTTAGTTTCGTCACCCTCCTCCGGGACTTGATGCTGGTGGCTCTGCAGGCTTATTCCACAGTCAAGACGGTGAGCACACTGCTACTCCTTGGCCACCTCAACGTTAGCCATCATTCAGAGTGTGCATGCGTGTGACCCTTGTCTGTTTTCGTTGAAGTATGAAGTCGATCAGATGTCCCTATGCATCTTGAATCACAGAGTTTTAAAGATGCCTTCTGTTTTTTTTTAAATATCTAAAAGGAAAACCTCCACCATGTAGCTAACTATAGAAGAAGAGAAAAGAGAGTCTTCGTTTTTGAGAAATTGCTAAAATAGTCAGTCTGAGGAAGATTATCTTCAATAAAATGATTCTAGTCTATAGTGTGTTCTGGTATGTCTGTGGTCACATGCAGTAGTTGTAGGAAGTAAGACAGAGTCGCTGTGTGTCCTTCACAATTCCCTGATAATACCTTGCAGGACTATGAAGTTCTGAAAAAAATCAAATGCTGATTATCGAAGACTCTGGCATGGAGGAGACCTTGTCTTAATACCCACCCGTTACCATATCACCTCAGGCAAATTGCTTTATCCCTTCCTGCCTACATTTTTCTCATGTGACTACAATGAATAGTGTTTATCTTTTGGGGTAAACATATAGCAGGTTGTCCTTTGAATCATATTGAAGTAAACAGTTCCAAAGTGTTAGGAATACTCACAGCTTACATTGTTGGACAGCAGATGGCCAGGAACGTTCACCTTACAGAATGGAAAGTACACCAATATAACAACTGCCCCGTCGCCCTTTCCCGGTCCCACCTTTCTCCCTTCTGTTTCTCTTTAACTACGTTGAATCCTCCATGTAAGAGAAATCACCACTTGTGACTGGCATGTATTACTTAGTCTAGAACTATCAGCTTCCCACGTAGCATGCGACAAGGCTTTTCCTGTAAGTGCTAATAGTGTTCCCGTGAGTGTGCAGAACACATTGCCTGTTTGCTCAGCTCTCTTGATGGCTAGCTGGTCATTTCCATCTCTCAGCTACTGACAATGATGCTATGATAATGGAAATATCTCTCCAAGATCCTGACTTCAGTACCTTTGGACATATACCTGAAAGTGGGATTGCTGGATCTTACAATAACTTTAATTTTAATGTTTTCTAAAAGATCAAAGTTCTATGATACTTTTTAATTTTTAATTAGCATTGTGTAGGCACACGATTTAAAGATTCGAGTATGTTTGGCCAAGGGAAATAATTGTCCTTCAGTCCTAGAGCTCTATCTCTCTCTCATCAGGGACTACTCCGTTACCTTAGGTGATAACCTTGGCATTTGACGTCATATACTACCTGGCACTCTTGTGTTGTCATTGAGCTGTTTCACAGCTTTCAGCACAACGCATTCCGGATGAATATGAAATTCCACTTTTTGTCTTTATGCCTCTGCAACATATTTATTCAAACGATGCTCCTTCGATTACAGTTACTCCATAAATTTGGAGGCGTACACAGAGTATAAACTACTTGACTTGTTTATGAGCCATGTTACCAGGAGGAATAGCAACGTCTCGAGGCTGAGCTTTCGACACAAGTAAATGAAGTGACCACGTACAAAAGCTCACCTAAGGGGAGACACTCTGCCTTCCATGTGGCAGAAGAAGGGAGCATGTGCCAGGCAGGTTGGAGGGATGAGGGGAGGATGGTAACAAGAATGTGTCAGAGAGGACCTTTGGAGAGGGGAGCATGACAGAGAGGTATGGTCCATTCTGTCCTGCAGAAAAAAACAATCATAAAATAAATGACTTCATCCCATTCCTCTCTCCTGATCCTCTGTGGGAGCCTAAGGGGAAGTACTGTCGCCATGCTTCCTTCTGACCAAATGTGTGAAGTATCAAGGGAGGTGGGAAGGGGAGGAACGACAAATATGAGTGAGCGCAGGTAGGCAGCCCGCAGTGGGAATGCTGACTGGACTCAAGCCGCACACAACAGCGTACACTTACTTTTCTTTGCTGTACAGTCCTGCCTTTACCTGTTGTCTAAATCACTGCTTGTGGATTTCGGAGGGGACTGGGGGAGACGGTGAGTGGTTTAGTGGGTAGCATGCAAGCATCAGGACTTGAGTTCATACTCCTAGCACCCACCTAAAAGCCAGGCATGGCAGCACGTGCTTGTGACCTCAGTGATGGAGTTAGAGACAAGGATCCTAGGAGGCCGCTCAGCCAAGTAGTGCGGCCACTTGGTAAGCTTGAGGTTCAGTGAGATACCCTTCATGAAGAAAGGTGACAAAGGATTGAGGAACGCTTGTGCCCTCTGGCCTCTACAAGTGCACATGTGGACATATGGACACGTGCATGTTCTTATGTGAACAGACATGTATATACATATATTCTCTCTGTGTGTCTCTGTCTCTGTCTCTGTCTCTCTGTCTCTGTCTCTCTGTGTCTCTCTGTCTCTGTCTCTCTGTGTCTCTGTCTGTCTCTGTCTCTCTGTCTCTGTCTCTCTCTGTGTCTCTGTCTCTGTCTCTCTCTCACACACACATACACACACATACACACACATACACACTCATACACACACACACACTCGTACACACACACACTCATACACACACACACACACACACACACACACACATACACTTCTATCAATTGCGTCTTTCTGCTCAAGTTCCCCCCAGAGCTTTCTGATCTGCTTCACTGTGAGGTAGCTCCCTTTTATCTGATGAATCACTGTAATCCTGAGATTATACTCTACTCTCAATCTGGAGAATTTCATCACGTCTTTTGTGTGGACTCTCATTTCCTATTCCATATCCCATGCTAAGCATTATTATTATTATTATTATTATTATTATTATTATTATTATTATTACTGTTGGTGGTGGTGGTGGTGGTGGTGGTGATGGAGGTGGTGGTGGTGGTGGTGGTGGTAGTAGTAGTAGCAATAGTAGGAGTAGTAGGAATAGTAGTAGTAGTAGTAATTGTTGTTATTGTTATTGCTTTGTACCTATATTTAGGTGGCAACATAGATTGCTTAATAGGTACTAAGAAAGGCAGATTGGAAGTGAGGTATCTTGGCACGCTGTTGTTTGTCTGTTTGTTGGTTAGTTTATACCTGTGGAGTCCAAATAGTGATGCCCATATCTGCATGGGTATGGGGCCCTCCACTATGGCACTAGAAAACCAGTGGCCACACTCCTAAAGAAAATGCCTCTCTCTCTCTCTCTCTCTCTCTCTCTCTCTCTCTCTCTCTCTCTCTCTCTTCCTCCCTTCCCTCCCTCCTCTACCTCTTCCTCCTCCTCCCCCCGCCCTTCTGCTGCCTTGAATAGCTTCTAAGGTAGGGAGGGGCTTTGGCAGTCTCTCCCCAATCCACGCTGAAATTTTTAACTTGCGTGATCTTGTGCCTGTCTTGTGTAGTTAACCACAGCAGCTGTGACTTCATGTGTGTCACAGGAATGTCATGTGCAGGGGACAGCATTTCACAGCACTCTTCCCTGTCCTCCAGCTCCTAGATTCTTTCCACCCCCTCCGCAACGTTCTCTGAGCACCGGGTGTGGGTAGGGTCGAAACAGATGCCCCATCCACAGCCATGGCTGTTCATTCTCCACACTTTGAACAGTACCGCATCTCTGCATGTTTAACACCCGCCCTTACAGTAAGAAGTTCCTCTCACCAAGGTTGTAAGGGGCATGAATCTATAGATGTGTACCTAAACATTAGGAGGCAGTTTGACAAGGTGACTACTTGGTGAAACATAAACAGGGTTTCTCCTCCTGCCTATGACTTTCCTAGTCATGTTTTTCTGACCCACCATGTTTTCAGTAATAGTCTTTCCTCCTAGGGAGTAGGCCCTAACTGTGATCAAGAGAGTAATTGGTTACCCAATACACCCTCTTGCCACTATTCCTACAGTAGGTGTACCTTGCTTGGCAAATCAGTACTGTAGCACAGGGGTGGGACAGGGAGGAGGAGGTCCAGTACTGGGCAGTACCACTGTTGTCTTTCCTCTCACATCAGCAGCTTATATGGTACCTCTCAGGGTTATGAAAGCTAACCATGAAGAAGAATTTCCTGTCAGTTCGAGATTTGTGTCCTGCAACACAAGTCCATGGGGTCTTCAGGAACGCAGCCTTACCTTGCACCTATTAAAGGCCGCAAAGAGCAATGGCAGTAGCCTGCATTACTTTGGATGTTCCGGGGTCTCTGTGACCAAAAGCTCAAAGGGGGAGGGGCTTATGCCTCACTGTGAGATTTTCATTTAGTGATTCATGTCTTCTGGGAGCAGCATCATTCGCAGATGTGGGATACTGTCACTCAACTCACTCTTAAAAAATTGTATTTTCAGTTAAATTACAGACTAAATGGGTTTGTGTGAAGTTTTCATTTTCTCGTTCTTCTTTCTTCCTTTCTTTTGTTTTTTCTTTCTTTCTTTCTTTTTTCAGTTTTGGTTAAAATATTCCTTACTCCCCCTTCTTCACCTACCTGCCCCTTATCCTGCTCCAACATTTAGCTACTGCTATTCTCTCTCTGTTGGCCAAATCACCTCAGTTTTATGTGTATATATGATATATATGATAGTAAGGACACAGGTCCCAAATAGCCTCTTTATTATGTTTAAGCCTTTGCCTAGCCTGCTCAAATCCCCCTGCCTCTACCCCTAGCTTCCCCCTCTCTACTGCCATTTCATTTATATTCGTCAACTCCCCTCCTGGTATGCACCCTGCAACAACTGCTCAGTTTTAGCTTCTAGCGTCCATACATCGTCCATGTTAAACATACAAGACAGACACTCGCTCACTCTTAGCCATGCCTCTTGTAGCCTCATTCCCTGTACTCCCCTGCTAGCCCCAGTGCCTGCCTCTCCTATTACCTAGGCTGCTGGTAACACCACAGCTTCCAGAACTTTACTCCTGGGTCTTTCTTGCTTCTTTCCTGCTTTGCTCTCCTATGTAGTGTTGAAGCTTTAGTAAGTACCTCTACCATTGTGTGGGGCTTCAGTAACACCAGATTGCCCGTCTTTACAGGCAAATTTCACTGTGGCTCTGTCTTACCCCCAGCACCACCACAACCCGGCAGGGTCAATACCCAGTGCGATTGGTTATCTGAAAACACCACACTGTTTCTCCCACAGGTGCCTCTGCCAGTCTTGGGCATCTCAGAGATTCAGAATCAAGTGCTGGAAGAGGTTCACAGCTTGAATTTTGTAAAGGACAACAGTGCCACCTTTATTGAGAGGAAACTTAGCTTTGAAAAGAAGAAGCCCACACAGGTTCTGGTGAGTTGAGCACTGCCGGTGGCTGTGAAGACATCATCTCTTTGCCTTGTCCAAATTGCAGCACATCGATCCCCCACACTGTCCATACCATCCACCATCCAAACAACGTGCTCCGTGATTATTTTAGTGTTTCTACCTCGTATATTACAAACTCTGTAGGAGAGCGATGCTCATTTCTGTTTAACTCATGACAGTTTCCTAAGGTCCCAAAATGTCCTTGACATACAGTGGATACTCAGACTTGTTGACTAGGGTTTTAAAGAAACCATACAGTGTAGCCCCTCATTTCCAATCCACTTTATTTCCAGCCTCCAGAGATAGTTTCTTTTCTTTTCTTGTTCAACGTCACTTAGTGCCAGCATTTGGAAAGCATCCCTTCGTGACTTCTTTCTTGTTAACCCAGGAAAAGATGCACATAGGCAATTTACTGAATTAAAATTACAAAGTACTCACCATGCAAGAAATTAATACAAAATAGTAAAATATCACTCAACAGTCAGGAGTTGTTAGACCTTCTGTCATCTTTGAACTTGTTTTTAAAATTTCAATGTAATTTATTTATTTATGGTATATGTGCGTGAGTGTGTGTGTGAGACACACATACACACACACACACACACACACACGGGGATGGGCACGGGGTGGGGGATACATTTAGAAGTCAGAGGATAGCTTATAGGAATGGTTCTCTCCTTCTGCTCTGTGGATTCTGGCGATTGAACTCAAGTGGGCAGGCAGGCTTCGGGGACATCTGCTTTTATCCTCCGAGCCACCTTGCCAGCCCCTGAGCCTCTGCCTTCTTATGCCTGATTGAATTTTCTTTCTTTTCTACAACACTGCCCTCATGTGCTTACTCGAGATTTTAAAACTGAAAATCTCCGCTGAATATACGAACAGCCCGACCCAAGCATCCACCTTGTCATGTATCCAGATTGGTATATAACTTATCCGGTGAAATAATTCTCTAAAGGAAAATCTTTATGGACTCAACGAGGATTTCCCTGTACGTCCATCTGAATCAGGGCTTCTTACTGTTCCCAGCCAGAAGTGCCACATCAAACTGATGTTCACCGCTCCAAACTTCTGTCCACATATGGAGCAGAGGAACTCTACCGAGCTAAGCGCAAGTGTAATGCCACACAAGAACATGACATCAATCTTCTAGAAGGGGAGTTGGTAGCTGTTTTGGAGCAGAAGGATCCCCTGGGGAGTACAAGCAGGTGGTTTGTTGACACCGGATGTAAGTTTCCTTCCCACAGACTAACCCGCCTCAGGTTGAGAATTCCCCAGGAGTCTCTGCGTGTTTGGGGATGGTCCTCGCATAACCCTGGTGCTTTCTTCCTCTTTCTACCAGTTGTAAAAGGCTACGTGTACTCTTCCTTCCTGAGGCCCTACAATCCAGGGAAAGAGCAGAAGGTGGATGCAGAGAACAGATTCTGTGACGACGATTTCGAGAACATCAGTCTCTTTGTGTCTTGCCGGCCGGCCAGTGACAGTGTCAGCATAAGCGACAGCAGCTCATCTCTTAGTGGCTCTTGCGGGAAGTTTGAAACAAATGGTGCCGATGCGGATAATTTTCAAGAGGTAGATGAACAGGTAAGACTTTAAGCCTTCATGTAAAAATGCTTGGCCACTCAAACAAACGGATCTCTAACTGCTCACATGGAGCGGAAATACGGATAGGGAATCGCCAGGTCTGACCTTGAAGAGACCTAGGCCAGTTAGCGCGTAGCATCTGCGGACTGTTGAGCGAAGAATTAAATTCTCTAAACTCGCTTCCTCCAAAATAGAAAAGAAAAGAAAATCCTTGGACTGCAGAGTTGTTGTTTTGACTAGAAACGATGCACGCGATGAACTCTCGACCCAGAATAGGTCCAAATCATAGCGGATGCTAATCTACTGGTAAATATTCATCATAGTCAGAAATTTCTTTTTTAATGCTCCGCCACTGAAGAAAGGCTGTTCAGTTGTGATCATCAATATCAGGTAAGCGCTTATCTCTGAATCAGCCAGAAGAGTGTTTCTCAACCTGCGCGTTACGATCCTTTGTGTGTGTTTGTGTGTGTGGCAGGGGGAGGGCGTCAAATGACCCTTTTCCAGGGGTCACCCTAGCCATCCAAAAACTCAAAATATTTACGCTATGGTTCATAACAGTAGTAAAATTACAGTCATGAAGTAAGGACAAAAACAGTTTGATGGCGGGGGTCACCACATGAGGAGCTGTATGAAAGGGTTGCATCATTAGGATGGCTGAGAACCACTGCTTTAGAAGTAATGTCTTCATTGAACTGGAGAGGACTTGGACACTTACTAATGCCGCCTGCTAACCACGGAAGCTTGCCCACTTGCCTTTCGCTGGTTGTGCCAATGCAAAGATCACTGGCATGGCCCCTTCATAAATCGGCACGCTAATTATAATGTAAGGTTCATTTTTGCTACCTCATAAAGTTTCAGTATTTTCAACTATTAATCTCCAAGTAGTGACCACCTAATTTTCCACCTTTTTAACACAGTTAATTTTCATTAGCCTAAATTTCTTTCCCATTGGGGTGACACATTTTATTTTCAGAAGGTAGAAATGAATGATATGGATAAACTAAATGGAAATTGTTCATTCCTTTCCCCTTTGTCCTATTCCTCAAAGACACCTTGTCTTTCAGATAAATTTTATGCATACATACACACACACACACACACACACACACACACACACACACACAAAACATATTATGTGTTACCTTTTTAACCCTTAAATATCACTCTACTTATATAGCTCATTCATTCTTAAAACAATTCTCTGAAGTATCTTTAAATTTTTATATTTTTGCTGAGGCAGAATCTAATGATACAGCCCAGACTGGCCTTTCACCTCAGCCTTCTCAGTGGTATAACTATGGGCACATACTGTCACACCCATTTTATAAAATCAGTCAGATACATAATTACTAAGCCAGTCAAAGATACTAACAATATTATTTATTTAAAAGTGTAAAACAATAATTCCAGGCAAATTCTTCATCTCCTTTTGTATGCTTTTATAAATATATTTGTAAGGAAAATAAATAAATGTATTGAGGGGTCACAGGGTATATAGAAAATCTTTACAGAGCTGCCCTTCATAAATCACATTATTTAAGTCTTATTTATGTGCTATAGAATTCACTCATTTTAAATGTAAAATACAGTGACTTTTAGTATAGCTACAGTATATTTAGTATAAATTGTGCAAACTAATTTCAAACATTTCTTTCATGCCCAAAGATCCTTTCCATTCATTTGCAGTCCCTGCTTTTTCCCACACCCAGCTTCTGAAAATCACTAATCTATTTTCCATTTCTTTTTTTTTTTTTTTTTTTCCGGAGCTGGGGACCGAACCCAGGGCCTTGCGCTTCCTAGGCAAGCGCTCTACCACTGAGCTAAATCCCCAACCCCTTCCATTTCTTTATTATACCTTTTCTATATATTTTCCATGGATGGAATTGTATATGGGGTTTGTAGCTGTTTTTTTTTTCTCTCCGCATGTATTTAATATTCATCCTTGCTGTAAATATCTGTATTTTGCATCTTTTTCAACCACCTAATAGTATTCCACGGCATAGATACAGCATTTTAACAATTTGCCATTTAATCCATTTCGGCAACGTCTATTTTGATGCTATTGTGAATAATGTCTCTATGGGCATTAATGTATGTGTCTATGTGGATTTTACTTCTCTTAAACAGACTCCAGGAATGGATTTGTGCCCTGGCATGGTAAATATATGTTTTACTTTTAGAAGAAATACCAGATCATTTTTCAAGTGAATTAGATGCTACATGTTTTCTTTAATAAGAGGGGAGAGGAAGGGAGGAAATTCTCTCTTTCTCAAATTAGGAAATACCTTTTATAAAATCCATTTTGTTCTCTGTTTCCTCTGAATTTGGAAACCAGTTAATATAGACAACTGGCCTTGGGTAAATACTGGCATTATTAGTAATAAATTGGATTGAGAAGCACATCTTGGATCAATGGTCACATGGGATCCCTGAAAACTTCCCTTAGATTAAAATGATCTCATTCACGTTGAGGGTTCCCCCCTTGCAAGCAGAGAGTATGCCTCAGTTCATTATAGCAAAGATCTGCGACCCCCGTGGGGGCTACAGCAGAAAGAGAAAGAAAATCTCAGAGGTAGGAGGGAGCCATTCCTTTGATGCTTTACCACTGACCACAAAGGCATGTGGACTGGCGGTTTTCAGTCTCCTAGTGCAGCTGCTCTCCATCCTTGGAACTGAGGACAAGGGATTATAGTTTCATGTTCGCCACAGGCTGATATTTCTACTCTGTTATCTCTCGGGGAGTATGTGAATACTTGCATTTATGGGTCACAGTTTAAGACTGATATAGCATAGAGGTCCAGGTTGGTGACTGAAAATGGTTGAAAATCATATCTTTGTCAAATCTCATATCTGATGTGTCCCCAATAGAAGTTTTTGCATAGCTATTTAAACTTTAAAAACAAAGTCAGCTGTCGTCTGTACTGCTTAGCCGGGCATTGCTTGGTTCCACTGTTTCTTGCTCTGCTCTTTCGTACAGTGGTGATTCTTTCTGTCATTTTCCAGACTTGCAGAAGCACATCCTACGGGGAGTTGTAGGCTGTCCTGTAGTCTTACTGAGGATTCAAGTGAACCCTGACAAGGGCAGGTAGATGGGCAGACTTGGCTTCTGTGACAAACCTCCTCCAACAAGGCCACACCTCCTAGTCCTTCCCAAACAATTCCACTAGCTAGAGACCTATTATTCAAACATGAGCCTTGGGCGGCCATTTTCATCCACACCACCTCAGAGAGTTTCCTCAATTATTTTGGAAAAGTACTTGTTTGCATCTGGTCTTTTCTATAAGGTACAATTGAAAGCACATTTTCAGACAGATTTGTTGTTTTCTCAAGTTTATGATCTGGTCTTTGCCCTATATTTTATTATCACTTATGATAATGATACCGCATGTTGACTATGCTGTGTGTTTCCAAGTTCACCAACAATCTAAGAGGCTGATTCTAAGGTATTTAAGTAATCTATTAAAATGAAGATTAAGAGAATATTTGATATGGAAAGATGTTTTACAATGTTCTAAAAGCAAACTAGATTGCAAAAATATGCACTTTCCTTTTTACTATCTCAGAATAAAGACAGAGTGAGGGACGACAAGATGGAGAAGAAAAAAGAGTAAAAGGCACATGACTTTCTTTGTGTACTTTTGAGACCTTTTCCTTAAAACTACTTGTTTACACTGAAGATGGCCTTTCCTCCCTGCATGCCTGTGAGCTCCCTTTATTCTTACTAGTTATAACGGTATCAAACGTGCCTCAGGAGGCACCCTGTGGAGTGATTTGGTTTCTTAACCATCCTTTTATGATAATAGCTTCAAACTCATCCAAATACTACATATATATGACTAATCTAATATCAACAATGGGAGGCTCTCTTAAGGAATCCATACCCAGGTCTCAGGTGTGTTTTAGTGTCTGAGAAACAATCTTTTCTTAACCCTCATGTTTAAACCTCTTAAAATATTTTTATTAAATTCCCAGATTACTTCATAAAAACCTACGTATTGGTGAAAATATATAATCGTTGAATGAAGAAAATAAAAGCTTGCTTCTATAGGGCGAGAGAGAAGAATGGGTATTTTTTTCATGCAATGTAATCACTTTGGCTTTGGAACTAATACAGTGAATGCTGGTTTTTAAAGCTTTTTAGTTTTGGAAAGGAAAATTAAAATACATTATGAATTTTATTGTTCATAGCTGGAGAATTCGGATAAAATCAATAAAATGAGATTGCACAATGCAATGAAGTTATAAAATAAAAATTAAATGCAGGAATACACAGAGTAAGAGACTTCAGAAGTGGCAATGACGCCACAGGGAACAGTACGACGCCTATGGGTAATAATCTGTGGATGACTCATTATATAGGTGATGTTAAATCAAATGCACAGAGAGCTAAGCTGGATGGCCAGGTTATCATACATAAAAGGAAATGCAGATTTACAACAGGCAAAGGAGCAAACAGTGAAACGTTTCAAAAATAACAAGAGAAAAAGGGAATGCGTGACTGCGATTCATATTGATACCATTTTAATTAACATTTCTGGAAAAAGCACGAGCACATTTAAAGTTAGAAAAGCATAGATGCAGATTTGAAAAGGAAAAATTCCTCAGTTCTTCAATTCGCCACAATTTGAAAACTTCCATTTTTTTCCCTTCTAACAACAAAGGAAATACAAAGAATTAGAAGACCAGAAAGACTACTCTTCTTTCAAAGCAGACTTAATTCCATTTTGCGTATAGAAGGCCTTTAGATAGCATGCTATATGAGAATTAGGAAGTAACTATCTGAAATAAGTCTAGATTGTGACACTCTACAAGTGTTGTATAATTTTGAATTTTAAATTTATGGCCTCATGAGAATTATTTTTGCTTCAAACACACACACACACACACACACACACACACACACACACACACACATATCCAGGCATGGTGACACACTTTTAATTCCCACAGTGTAGACTCAGAGGCAAGTAGAGCTCTATGAATTCAAGGTGACCCTGGCCTACAGAGTGACTTAAGGCCAGCCAATGGTTGCATAGTGAAACTCTGTGTCAAAAAACATCAATAAAACACATTATAATAATGAATATATCTAATCGAAATTTATTTTCCCTTTGAGGAAATCCGTGCCAAGGTGAAAGACTGCACGGGCGTTGAGGTATGGGACAGTAGCTAAGCTATCCTTCTGAAAAATCCATGCCTGAGAAAGCATATTTCTTATTGGTTCAAATTACAAAGATGGCTACAGCTGCTGATTCCAGCTCTTATAGATTCCTTGGGGACTATAATTTAGCACAGCACTCTCCTGTATTATTTTGCAAACCAAATTAAGCATGCACTAATTTTGTGGATCTATTCAATGCTGTCACTTTAAAACCTACCAAATGGTGGTGACGTTTGAGAAACTCCAGACCCTTTCTCCAGGCATACACTGTGTATGGACTTAGGACTTAGAACAAGAGTCCTAAAACCCTAAAAAGGAGTTGATCAAGCACAGGGTTGGGAGTTAGAAGATGTGGGTCTTGGCAGCACTGGTTAGCATTGTGGTTGAGAATGTTTCTGACTCTTAGCTGAGAGGGTGATTGAAGTTACAGCCCATGTGACATAAACTATTACAGGCTCTGTAAAAAAAAAAAAAGTATTTTTTACCGCTGAAATGTAATTAATAATGGATAGCTCCCCCATTCTGTTCTTTACTTTCAAACAAAGCAATCCGTTTCCAAGGATCTATCTTCATGCCTGCACCACAATCCCCTATACGATATCCAAACCCTTTAGGTCAAGGAAACATCTGAACGTATCATGTAGCATGGCATTCATGACCCTTGAGGGGTGTGAGGCCTACCTTGATCCATTCAAGTTTCCACTAACAAAATATCATATACCAAGTGACGTTCCAACAAATCTTCACAGTTGTAGAGACGAGAAGTTTGAGATCAAGTCACCGTTTTTGTTGTCTGATGAAGTCAACTTTGTCGTTCATGGGGAGCACTTTTGGGGGAGATTTTCACTTAAAAGAGATGAGGGTGTTGGGCTGATTTTATAAAAATGGGTCCCACTCCTGAAGGCACTGTCTTTTAGACCTGATCACTTCTTCCTAATTTCACCTCATTATTATAACTTTAGGACTAAGGGGGACACATTTAGATCTCATTCATATGGTTCCTTTTCTTGGATAATACCTCAGGCTCCTTGTTAAGAAGGTACCAGCCAATGCAATCAGAGTTTTGTTGAGCCGAGTAATGGTTTAAGATTTACAGAACAAGTCTCACTGTCCTGTCCAGTCTCTTCTCCTTCTTAGTGATGTCAACTCATGCCTCATGGAACCTTGATCTACTTGTCCTCAATTTTCCTTCCTTCCCCCCCCCTTATCTCTTTTCATTCATCCACCTTTGCAGATGTGACATATTAACTCCTTTATCAACCCCTCCCTGATGAAAGGCTACCTTCAAACTCTACTGTTGAAGTGTAGCTTGGTGGTGGTGGCAGTCTTGTGGCTTTGTCTTGTCAATATTTATTTCTTCAGCTGAGCTTTAAGGTTTCCAATAACGTATTTTGCAAAGTTTGTTCAAATGACTATATAAATGTTGGTTAGTTGGCTTAATTTCGTATCATAAGGAAACTTTTTTTTTTAAATTTAGCAGTCTTATGATTCTACTGAAAGATGAATTAAACAGCAATTAACTAATAACTATCTAATAACTATCAAGTATTTTTCTGAGGTCATAGAAATTTTTAATTGAAATTTATTAGTTTCTTCAAGGTCAGCTAATTTTATAAAGTTATACTTTTTATTTTATGCACTTACAAAGATTTAGAAAATTAAAGAACTTAGAAGGAACAGGGAGAATTACTTATAGTCCTACCAATCAAAGAAATGATTTAGTGATTCTAGGTATCTAAATTTACACCTGCATGTCTGTGTACTTGTGAGGGTAGTTATCTACAGAGTCTGAAGAGGGCGCTGAATTTCCTGGAACTTGAGTTCTGGCCACTGGTTGTGAAGCTCGTGAGTGGGTACTGAGATCTCAATTGGGTCCTTTTATGCTCTCTTGATCATCTCCCAGCCTATAATTTTACATTTCAAAAATATTTAATATGAATATTTTCTATATTGTTATTCTCATAAGATGCCACTTAAATGACTACAAATTTACTTAATAGAACTGTCTTTAATCTACACTTTCTAAACCTTCTGCACATCCCCATATCTCTCCGTATATCTAAGACAGAAACATTGTCGTACAGATGTTAGGTGTCTGTCAGTGTTTCTGTTTCTGTGGAAAAGATCTTAAGAGATTGATTGAAAGAATGAACAGTCAAAAGCATTTTACAGAAATGCCAAATGGCCTTCAAGCATGGGCAATCTACATTCCTTCCGATAGAAAACAAATGCCTGTTTCCCTTCCAATCTAGATCATATCCTGTCAAATCCATCAGGAAGAGCTGGACATGTGACTGTAAAAAATGAAAACAAAAACAAAGAACACCTAGTGTTGCTTCTGAAAGGCGAAAACATGTTAAGTTTCTCCAGTTTTAAGTTCTGCTACCAATAATGTCTTTTTGGTTTTGGTCTAGGTCTTCTATGCAGTCCATGCCTTTCAAGCACGGAGCGACCATGAACTCAGCCTTCAGGAGTACCAGAGAGTCCATATACTTAGGTTCTGTGATCTAAGTGGGAATAAAGAGTGGTGGTTAGCTGAAACTCAAGGTCAGAAAGGGTATGTGCCAGCTAACTACCTTGGGAGGATGACGTATGCCTAAGGAAATGAGCGACATTTCCCCAGCAAGTTGCTTATTGACTACCTCATGAAACAGACAACGAAACTTCAAACCCGAAAGCAAGAGACCTCAGAACTGCATGAACAGCATACCACGTTTTGAGGACAATCTTGCTTCCTAATAGGACAGCTTCACCGATATATAAAGAATAATGGTTGACAGAAATACTACCAACAAAAATAGCAGGGTAAAACAGCCTAGGCTCTGACTATATTTATAAAGGCAGAGATCTTTTGAGAAGATATATTTTCAGTGATCATCACTGAAGAGTGGATCTAAGAGTAAGGTTTTTCCACTTTATCGTAATTTTTTTCTGTACTTTACTTCAAACATATTGTTTTTCACATTTCTTATTTGTACATGTACATGATTACATGCACACATAATATACTTGGCAGTTTATACAGAATGAGCACAATACAGATTATGCACGCATGTATAAGTCACAGAATAAACTAATTACACAGAAAAATAACAGGCAATTAGAAGTCTTTAATATAGGGCTCCATTTTAAATGCATCTTTAATTAAAGGGAAACTATAAGGTATTAGTAATATTAAAAACTTACTCAATGTGTACTCCATGATGCCCCTTGCTTTAAATGATTTCTATGTCATGATTTAATGCAGCATAGAGAGTAAACACTGCTAGCAAAGGTAGAGGGGGTCACACACAGGCAGCATGGTTCTGAGGTCTGTTCCTACTGACTACACCGGACACGCCTTGAGTGCAAAAGAGAGATGTGAACAATGGGCCTGGAGGAAATCAGATCCACATTTCAATCTTTAACAGCTTTTCAAAATTAAGGGCTTCCACGTGAGCCGGGGAGAGAAGAAAGAAGTGTCAAAGTTTATTCTTTGTAATTTTTATCGTTGTGATGAAGCATTATGAAAGTGTAATCGTTTTAAAGCTGTCACAAACGACTACTGACGAGGCTTTAATGAAGAAACAGTTTGGCATCACTCTGATTTAGAGGTACATGAGCAGTGCACGTCCTACTTCAGCGCCAGGGTGCAAATACTTTTAGCAGCCAGTTTGTACTCAGACGAGGTGTGGAGGACTGCATTAGCACCATGGTAGGGCATTGTGCTTTAAATTTGGCGACTCCCCTGACTGAGAACTGTCCTCCAAAATTTTGGGCATATTCAGTCAAGACATTATTGGGTTCAAAAAGAGAAAGTGGGACAGACGCGGGGATGGAATGAACCAGGGAATGTGCTCAGGAGGAGGGAAGGAAACTAAAGTAGTTGGAAGCAACAACTCCATAGAGAATATTTTATGAAGACCGAAATGCCTGGCATGTGTGTCCTTGGTCAGCATTCTCAAATAGCTGCTGTACATCAGGAACTCTGATAACATCGAGGGGTTAGCACAGTGCAAATCAATGCAGTACCTGGCCATGCAAAGTTTAGAGTCTAAAGAGGACAGCCGTGGGATTATAGAAGAAAACCCACGATGATGCCTACTGAGAAACAGTGTGTTTAGGATCATGGAACAGGGAGACTTCTAATTTTGTTTGATTTTCAGTGGTTACTCTTTTATAATTACAGTAGATTTTAATTGCCTATAAAATTCCTAATGACATGTTTTAAGATTTGTTACTTTGAAAGATTTGATCCATTCAATATATATAATATATCATATATATATGATAACCATATATATATATGGTTATATTTATTACTGAGCAATATCTATAACAAAATAAAGAGTTCTATTTCTCCCAGGGTAGCTGACTGAATACCATACCTTCTTCCCAAAGCAGAAGTAGGATTCTTACATGAAAGAAACAATTTATACTGCTACTAAGAACATTAAAGTTGCTTTATAATGTTCTCATGACATTGGTTTTGTTGCAGGGCAACAAAAGACTTTCTAAAAGATATTAGAGACTTTAAATAAAAAAGTTAATTTCCCTTTGAGTTCAGTTTTAAAGCATGACTTTGTTTGCCTAAGGTTAAGCAAAAAGAACTATGAAGTTGCTACTTAAGAACACTATGAAAACGGTTCAAAGAGGCATAATTGGTATATGGCGGTGTGCACGTGCACACCTGCACACCACACCAAGCTTCAAGGTTTTACACAACAGTGAAGGATTATACAAATAGCACAGTTGTGCTTTTCTGGCTGAAATCAGTGATTAGATGCAGGAGTTTTGTCTACTGATGTGACACTAGGAGTGATGCTTCCTGTTTGACCTTTGAAAAACCTGTGCCTGGAAAATCAATCCTTCACTCAGCTCCTGAGAGAGAACTGTTATGAAGCCAGTGACTGCAGCTTTCCTATCATGATGAGCCCATTACTAGAAATGAGCTCTGAAAAATTATATAATACCTTCATTTTCTACTTTTTTTAAAACTTTTTTACTTAAAATCAAGTAACTTGTAATTTTGCAATTAATTGTTTTAATAGACCCCAGAGAAATAAATTTCCAAGAAAGTTTATAGTTTATAGGATATATATGTACAGATATATATATATGCAGGCTAGTGTGTTTTTTTTATTCCTTTTAAAATTAAAATTGTACAGAATAGTATCCTCTAACATGGGTGATATTTTTTGCCAAGATGAAGAGGAAGCTTCTGTAGTTATTTTTTTAAATAAATAAAAATATATGCATTTTATTTACATTTTATTTTGAAATGCACACGTTAAAACTTCTAGTATACATAATATACAGTATGAAATATTCATCTAGTAACATAAAATTATCATTGGTGCACAATCATGAAAAAGTTCCAAAGCCTTTTTCTGAACTTACCTTATACTTAAGAGAAAGACATTGACTTTGAAGGATGGGCAGAGAAAAGATAAAAATGCACGTTTAGTCACAGCAATGAAGCAATGGGTAACAGATGCTAAATGCTGGAACATTCTAAATCGTTCCAAAATACAATTCAGGAAACCACTTTTAAAATGCCTGATGCTACTTGAGATGAACATAGTCTGGGTGGTTTTCAAAAATGGTTGTTTCAACTACTGAGACATGGAATTGTCACTTCTTGGATCTTTATCTTCCCCCATTGACTTCACAAAGCTGTATGAATAACAGGAGTAAATTATAAAACATAAAAACCCCTCACCCTTTAAGTTGTTTGTAGTAACTGTAGCTTCCTAATATATGCACTGCATTGCTAACTAGTGAAAATCCTAGACCTTTCAAAACTCAGACCAAATGATCCTATACATTATATCATGGCCAATAAGGTTGTGATTTCGGTTCACTGACTAGACAGACACTGGACTTGGAGTTCTGTAGGAATAGATCCTGTGTAAAGAATGCAAATCTTACAAGTCTAATTCTGTAGTTGCTTCCTCCTCTATATACACACAGATATAAAATTAGTCCAGTCCAAACTACAGTTCTTCAGGTCTACTGGATCTCAAGTGGAGGTCTTATTGTAGCTACTGTTTTCACAGTTGTATACTCTAGTTAGATGCAGGTAAAATTTGCATATTTTGAAAGAACTCAACACTTTAGAAAACACTTTAGAATCAAGATGTCCGTGTTTGGAAATCCCTGAGAAGATACTTTTACTAAATTAGTTTTGTTTTGCTTAAAATTCCACCGAGGCATCTGAGCGTATCCATCGCATTTCTGATTTCTTGTGATTTTAAAATTTCATTTTGTTAAAATGGATGTATTTTCTGTGAAACCTGTAGGTCTTAAGAATTTATAATTGTAACTAATAAAAGCACTACCATGCCCTTGTGAAGACCCGGAATAATCTAATTTTTTAAATACAGATGTGCTTTATACTGGAGTCACATTCTGATACACTCACCATGGGTCTAAAACACCCTGCTCTATCATAGTTCAGCGAGTCAGTGCTACATGTAGAGTAGCAGTTGCTTGGTGTCATGATCACGTGAATTACTGGGAGCTGCAATCTGTTGCCCCTACCTGGAAATGGTCTGAAATAGTCTTACAGAGTGTGTGAGTGCTTCAGGAGGATGACTTGAAGTGCAGATGCTACTAAACGGATATGACTCACACACTACTGGAAAAAAAAAAAAACAACAAAAGCACTATAAACCAGGAGTCATTTGCATTCTTTCATTTTATCTCGACTGAATTGTGTTTTATAAAGTGGGAAACTAACACAAAAGGGTTGAAGACCAGGTCATTGTATCTTAAGACCAGCATTCTTTCAGTGTCATTTTGTCTCATTTTTCAAGTCACTAAACTCTGTGGTTAATCTCATAAATTACAATATGAAAAACAGGAAAAGGATACTGACCAAAATAGTTTGAATCGTCAATCCTAAATCTTTATACAAGAACACTTGCTGTTGTGGTTGTTACTGTGCTGTTTCCCCTTGGCTCCTGTGTTTCATCATTTTGTTGCCATCTGGTGGTGCTTTTTGGAAAGTTATGGGACCTAGAGGAGGTAAAGACTTACTGGAAGAAACCTTCACTGGGAGCTAGATTGAGGTTTTGTAGCCTGGCTCTATGTCCTGTTTCCTATCAGCTGAGACAAGCTGATCAACTGGCCTCATGGTCCTGCCGCCATGCTTTCACCATCATGATGGATGGTATCCCTTGAGAGCTGTACGCCAAAATAAATCCTTTCTCCCTAAAGTTGCTTTTGTCAGAGTATTTTATTACAACAGAAAACTAAGGTACCTACTCACTTGTCCACTCATTCACCGAGCCAACAGGGAGAGCTGTAGACTTCAATGCTATTCAAGAAAAAAACAAGCTCTCTATGGCTCACATAACCTAAGTTACAAATCCTTGTTATACATAGCCAAACAAAAACATACTGTTGCTGCTTTCGTAACTGCTTCATGTAGCACACTTGATGAGGAAAAAATAAAGGCCTTAGAGCTATTTCAGATAATTTCTAATATCAAATATGTATCTTAAAAACACCAAAATTATTCTCTCACACACATACATACACAGACACACACACCTATACAAAGAATCATATTCACTGAAAGATAAATTACTTCCTAAACTTATTAAAATTTCTGACTAGTGCCACAAATGTTAAGACAATTGTTTCTCAGACCCAGCACACTTTCTGTGATGGGATTAAAATTTTTTACTTCAATGTGTAATCTGTACTAAGCGTTATTTCTCTAATGGCTTCAAGGAAGTGAATTACAATAACCGAAATAGCTGTTGATGTAAACTGGTGTCAGGTCATTTTGTTAAGTCAAAATTGTACTTGAACTATAAACAACAAACTCTTCTGAACTCTTTATAAAGGGGACTTGGAATTTATACCAAACCAGGGTTTATCAACAGAAAGGAGTTTCACAAAACAAAAACATCTGCAGGCAGCTTTTTTTATGTATATAAATAGATATTTATTCCATCTCTAAATTTTCAATTTATTTCAATATTGGCTTCTAATTTATTGTGAACAATTTAATGCCACTATTTTACAGTTTAAAATATTTCCATAGAAAAAGATCGCACTTAATTTAAAAGTTAATTAATTTTAACTTTACAACAATTATCAATTTATTTTAGGATAATGATGTTAGAAAACCTAGGGAAAAAGACACATTGAGATTAGATTTAAAACAATTCAACTCAACGAATATAGGAAATCACAAGATTCAGTTTTGGGAAAAAATGAGGTATTCATTGATTGTAAAAAAGAAAGGATGTCATTTTGCTGTAGTACATTTATTGGTCAGATACGGAAAGCATTCTGTTCTCTGTTGGGATATATATGTAGACTAATGGCTAATTCGTTAGCTTACAAGACAATGATCTGGATGCAACCTCATATAGGTTTGCATCATGGCAACAGTTCAGAGGAGAGATTTTGCCGCAAGACAGTAACCCAAGAGTCAACTCTGGGATAGCCTTTTATAACCCCACTCTTGCCCGAATTAGTCAGTGGGCACATGAGAACTAATTAATCCTTCCCAAGGGCATTCTGACCCCCCAACAGGCTCCCCCTGTCAACCACCAACTCCAACTGTACTGGGGATCATGCTTCTAACACATGAAACCTTAGGAGACAATCCATATCCTAACAATATTCAAAACATGAACACTTTCTTATAGAAATCTCAAGAATTAGGTAGGAGCTTCTTTTACACAAAGATAATTAAGCCACATTAAAATGTTATTACATTCTTGAAGTATTAAAAACAGCCTGTCCTTTCACTGGAAGGTGTATAAACTAGTCATAAATTCCCATCTGCAAAACCTCTTGGAAATGGATACTCTTCTCAATAATTCTCAGAATGTGCAACCAGGATGAGTCCAGTCAGCATTTATTAAATGTACATATGTGCACATATCCACATACTGGTCAGGTACGGGAAGTGGGGAACGTGAGAAAGTATTAAGCGGACATGAGCATTCATAATCTACTGGAAGAAATAACTCCCTAGGTAACTGATAAGGGGTGATTGAGAGCTAAAGACATGATTGAGAGCTACGGGAAATCACTTCTCAAAATTAATTTTGATAAAAGAGGAAGAAATTGGAGAGAGAGATCAGCTGACACAAGGGCAATGACTGACATTGAACATTTCAGATACTATAAAACACTGGGACTTTTTCTCCTGAGTGGTCCCTGCCACCCATAAGGTACCAGGTGAGCCATTTCTTTACATTTGCATGTGCCATCAATTTTCTGAAGCTCTCGTCACCAGTCATTATAATCACTGTTTTCACACACTATGGAAATTAAAAATGCTAAATAGACTGAAATAAATAGATCCAAGTTTGGCTAAATAATATTAGCATTTTAATGTAACAAACAATAGAGATTTGATCAAGAGTTTTATTAAGTTACAGTATGTTACATCTTTTGTCCCAGTGAAGATTTTAATTTTTATAGTAATAGGATATAAAAACCTATCTGCCCATATTACTTCTTGAGTTTCTTTTGGGCAGCTTTCTTCTTGACCATCTGTAATCGTTTCATTGCGTTGAGCTGAGATTCTTGGGAAGTTGGACCTTTAAGAGACGCTGAGGTGCTGCTGCTGGTCTCTGATGTGGTTTTGCTGGTGGTGCTTCCAGTGGGCCCAGCTGTGGCACTATTTCCATTCCCACTCAATTGGCTGCTGCCTCCAGGAACTAAACTACTAGGGCTAGGAAGTCCCACTTTGCTGACGTTGTCACAACTAACTGAGCGACTCAGGCCAGTCTTGCCTAAGGTTAGAGGAGGAAGCGGTTTCAACGGGACAGAGGGGCTAGTGCTGTTACTAGAACCTATTTTGGAACCTATTCCACCTTTGGATGACGTTGCCAGACCAGTCAAACCCACAGGCTTCTGGCTAGCAGATGAGGCAGCAGGTTTTCCACTACTGTTTTGCGCTGTTGAATTCAATTTTGCTGTTGATGGACCAGCTGAAGAAGTTTTGGCCGCAAAAGCTGCCCATCCAGTTAGGCCACTAGTTACTGAAGAGGACACGTTGTTACTAGAAGAATTTCCAGAAATAACTGTGGACGGCTAAAAACAAAAATAAAAAATACAAGTTTTACAGTAGAGCCAAATATAATCAACACCTGTGTATCTTTGAATATAATGTTTACTTGTATATAAAGAAGCAATGACGTGGATAATGTGGACAATACAACAAAATTAGGTTCTTGCGAAGCTGAATTGGAAAACACACGGGAGTTTCTGTAGTCAGGGAGACTGCTACACAACATGCAGTTCCTGAATGCCACACTGTTTTAATGACTCCAAAGAAAATACATAAAATTCTTTCCGGGAACTTCCTTTAGATTCAGTCACAAACCACAGAAGAGAATCAGATTTAGTTCCTTCAATAGTCTGTATATGAGCACTTTTAAGCACCAGAAAAGTAATCAAAGTGTGCTTTGGGGCCTTTATTGATAAGAGAAATTGAAATTTTTGTTCACATGTTCTGAAAAGCCACACATTTTTATAATATCATCATATAATAATTTCATTATATCCTGATTAGGAAACCATCTTACAAAACATAAGTTCTTGGGACACACACTGCTGGTGACACACACAGAACATGAAAGCAAAGGCAAGCTTAATTTTCAGTTTGAAAAATCCATTTTTCTCCTTTCCTTTCTATCAAACATCAAACCATCTGCCGTGGTGAGCATTCATCAATGTCCACCGGAGAGATTGTCTTTAAAGCAACTACAAGAGCAGTGTGCAATGAAGGACAAACAGGAAAGCAGGTGCATGTGCTAGGCACTGGGCTCTAATGACTGCTGTGGCCTTTGCCCCACAGATGGCGCAGAACAGACCCAGGATGCAGACATGAACAGCACAGACTTGGGAACCTCGTACTACCTCATACCTCAGTGTAGAAAGTAAATCCTGATGGAACTGCTCCCTTCCTGTCTAATTAACAATTAGTGGTCTTCACTTCCAACGTCAGTCAAATAATAAAGTTTCTCACCAAACTTTTTCTGAGAGCCTACCCTTCAGTCAGCCACACTGAGGTTTAATGTTTAAACAAACGCACTTTACCTTAACTTCAGTTCTCTTGAATGCTAGGAAGGTTGTCTCTTGTTTAAGTTTGGTTTCTGGCTTCTTAACTAATGGATCCTTGACAGTTGGAGCCACAGAAACAACAGTGGGTGCCGGTTTCTGTGGTGGCTTCTGAGTTTTCTGAGCCTATAAAAGACAATGGAAAATTATACATATACATTTTTATTGAATAACATAAAATTCAAAGTATATTAAAGAACTATAAACATTGAACAGTAACAACAGTTCTCAAAAAATACTGTGATGATACTGAAATATCAAAAAATTATCAACATATAGTTTTACAGATTTTATTAGTTTGTAAAGAGTAATGATACCATCAATTATGCAAATTAGAGTTGGTTAAATACTATTTTAACAAGATAACCCTCTGTTTTCAGTAAAGGAAAACCCTAAACTACGGAACAGCTACCCTTTGTTATCCATGCAGGATGGGCTTCAGAACCTCTGGTAAACACCGAAGTCTGTGGATGTTCAATCAAGTGCCTTAGATATAACTGGCATAGTATGTGGGCCTAGTGACATCTGTCTCTAGTACTCAGGAGGCTAATGAAGAAGACACCGAGTTTAGGGACAGCCTGGGCTATAAAAGAAGTACAAAGGGCTACCTGATTTCTACACTAAGACCTTGTCTTAAAAACTTATGGAAGGTAGAAGGACGGGATCTCTGGCATCTCAAGGCCAGCCTGGTCTACCCAGTGAGTTCCAAAACAGCTAGGGATACAAATAGAGACCTTGTCTCAAAAGCAAGTACACAAACAAGGGAAGCAAACCCACTAAGGGTTGGGGCTCACTGAGTCAAGAAGCTTGCCACACAAGGCTGTGTCCTGAGTTCACTTCCTGAAACCCAGGTAAAGGGAGAGGAACAGAACCATCTCCATCAAATTCATTCTCTGTCTCTCTCTCCCTCTGCCTCTGTATGTTTGTGTGTGTCTCTCGCACACCCACCCCCTCTCGTACAAAGTACTCTTAAAGGTTGGGGGATATAGCTCAGCTATAAAGCCTACTTAGCATGTAATGCCCCAGAGTTCCATCTACAGCACTAGGGGAAACACTGTATTTATAGAAGACCTCTGCAGACAGTAACTCATGTCTAAGTTTTTAAGTGTAAATGCCATGCACATGTTCTATTGAAATACCGAATATTGAAATCATAGCAGGGAAACAAGCCTGTCCTTGCTTTGCACTGATGCTTTTGTGTCCTTTTCCCCCAACAAATATTTTCACTGCAGAATGGGCAGAATACATAGATGCTGAGCTCACAGAACCAGGAGACAGTCACGGAAGCTTCCAATGAGCATCGCTCATTAAACAGTGTACTCATTACTTTTTATGGTTAGCCAAAGTCTGAAGTAGTTTGTTCTCGGGGTTCAGGTATAAGTTTTTAAGTTACTGAGGAGGAGTTAAAATTAATTTAAAAATAGATTAAAAAAATAAAGTAAAAATTACAACTCAGGTAATTTACATGGTTTTAAGGACTGAATTAAAAGGGAAGAATTATTCATGGATTAATAACAAATTTTCGAGGTTTTTAATACTAGTGAATCAAATCCTCGGAAAAAGTTTATAAATAATAATTTCCATGTTATTCACTAAGAATTTTATTTATTCTTCCCAAGCATTTTTATTTGGATCAATAACTACTTGACCAAGCATGCTACTAAATTTCCTATACATTTTAATCCCTTTTCAGATTCTTAGTGTTTAAGGTATGAACAATCCTAGCTATGTAAGTGCTATGGAGCCATGACTGAAACAGTTTTTAGTGCCACACAGAACCAGGGCTAACCCCTGCTCATTACTTCCCCAGCTGTGTGACTTCAGGTACAACACGAATGCCTCACTCCTTTCTCCTGTGCGTTTGTGAGGATGAACGGTGGTTATGTAAGAGCTTAACCTAGGATCTCATAATGTTAAGTGCTGATGATGTAGTTACTATTACGTAGCATATGCAAGGACCTGGCTTTGATCGTCTGTACCTCAAAAAATAACAGAAGAAAACATTATTGCGCTGTTATTGTCAATTTGACACAACCTGCAGTCACTTGGGAACAGGGACCCTCGACTGAGAATTCCCAGGACAGAATGGCTTGTGGCAATGTCTGTGACAGACTGTCTGGATTAATGATTTGATATGGAAGGGCCCAGCCCAGGGTGGGCAGCACCATCCCTAAGCAGGAGGGCCTGGCTACATTAGAAAGTCAGCTGCACATGAACTGGAAAGGAAGCCAGTAAGGAGCATTCCTCTGTGCTTGGTGAAGCAGGAAGAGGACTTAAAAGGCAGACATGGGTGAAACAGAGGGACCATATGCTTGCTTTAAAGTGGCACAACCTCATTTTACACACACACACACACACACACACACACACACACACACACACACACCTAGATTAATAAATCTAAACATTATAGTGAGCACAACAGATGGGAGGAAATGAAGAGACCTCACAGGCCACTGCAATAGACCAGTACTGAGAGGCCTGCAGACTAGGGTAGCAAGACCAAAGTGAATGGATGTGAGGAATACATGACCTGTGCCCAATTAAGTTTACACAAAGCTGCGAGAACCATGAAAGACATCAAGCAAAACTTCTAGGTCAGGCAACTGCCAGGGAGATCTAAAGTAGAAAAGAATTTTAATTTAAGGATATTAAATCTAAAGGATCATGTACAAAGGGATTAAAATCATGTACATAGATTGATGTAAGTTAACTTAAAAAATAAGGGAAGAAAACCTTGGGGAAATAGCATTTAACTTTGGTCAATGAAAGAATCATGGTGAAATAATAATTTAAATATTTTCGAAGTTTAGGTCTTTCACAAGTTGTTTCTTTTAAAATTATCAATTTTTAGTGGTTGTCGTGCTATGGAATGTATCATGCTGCTGTGTGTGTGGTGCCCTTCTGAAGTGCAACATCCCCTTCAGACTGGCAGGAGGAGGGGAGCCTCACGAGCCTCAGGAGGGAACTCGTACTCAAGTGCTGGGTAAGCAGGCGCCCTGAGCCCGCCCCGCAGCACAGAGGCAGGTGAGCAGTTGGTGGGGTAGAGACTGACCCTCAGACTGCACAGAGCCTTCAGCTGTGGGGCAGGATCCAGGGGTCGTCACCGTGTTGCTGTGGGGTTGCTGGTAGGGGAGCTGTTTTGCCTCGTCCCTCACAGTGGCCTCGCCAATGTTCCTGTTAGTAACCCCAATAAAACCTCATTCATTCACCAACTGCACATTCGTACAGTGCCGCCTTTGGTCATTTCTAGAGTGAATAGTTGTGTGAGTTCAAGCAGGTGTGTGCTGGATGTGCATGTGTGCCTGCCTTGCATGTGCGTGAACTCCATCTACTGAGGAAAAGTCTGCTGTATAACAAATGCTCATCTGAGATAATTTTGGTTGTAGTCTTGAAGAGCTAATTTTAGTAAGAAACTAAAAAATTAAAAAATTAAATACAGAGATTTTTTTCTTGTTATAAAGAAAAAGAAAATACACTAATAAACTTTTACTATTTTTGACAGAATAAAGCATTTTATTTCTGCTTTATCCTATTAAACAAAATGGACCTCCTGACTTTTACTTTGAGAAATTTAGATCTTAAAAAAATATATGGTCAAACATACAGGAATTCATTTGATTAACAGACAGAAAGATGCTTCTATTACGACTTCTTAATCTAAGACATAGGAAGTGACACTCAAGGAAGAAATGACAAACCACTGTAGTAGATAGCCACTTCTTGGTTTCTTTAAAATAAATTTATAAAATAAATTTATTTATTTAAATTGTAAATTAATAACATTGTGAAGTCTTAGTATAAGTAATTAGTGTAAACACACCAAGGGAAGGACATTGTGAGAATGAGATAAAAGCCACACAGTGCCAATGAGAAGGGAAGACAGACAGACACACAAGCGGGAAGACAGACAGACACAGGCCTCTACACATCTGTGGCCTCTCACAACTTGTGCTTCATGGTGTTACAAAATGTTTGTAATGACAGTGTCATGTTTGAAAAACACATTGTTCTATGTGTCTTCAATCCTGTTTCTTTAAATTAGGGTAGGCTAAAGGTGAATGGAGGAGGGCGTGTATAATGTGCCCGGTCTTTGGGCATAGCAACACAAATCTATAAGATAGTATATATGCAAACACTTAACCCTTAGCTTACTTTTCAGTACTATTTCCAGTATGCTAAATGTCCTAATTTTCATTTTGAAATCATGTGTCGACAGAAGAGCATCAGACGGTAGTTAAGTATGATTCTTACCATTCTCTTCATTTGTCTGGTGCATCGGGCACAGTACCACACCAGGCGAGGGTCATTGACCTCTTTGTCTGTCACTTGGGGCTTATGACAGTCTTGGTGGTAGAGGTTGTGACACTCTTGACATTCAACCAATTGGTTTCCAGATGCCACTGTCATTTGTCTAAGAAAAACAGTGCATTAAACACGTCAGTTTCTTCGGCATACAATTTCAAGCTATTTTGACATTCTTCTGGTACTTTGTTATGTTGAAGAGAAAGAAACTCAGAGAAATTAATCCGCAGTAAGAAGAATGGCAAACCCTAGTATAAAGCCCACACAAGATCTTCATTTCTGATAGATTACAACACTTCAATTAAGTTTAATTCTATTTTTAGTCATTTATCAGTGCTATTCTTTTCTATTTCTCAAAAGGTTGTATGCTCTGACTATACTAACGATGGCGCTTTCTTAGACTCTCTACCACATCCCCTTCATAGGTGGTGACTACGAGTGTTTGGTCTTCATCACTGATAAGTTAGGTAAGCTGAGTGTGGACACTCACACTTGTCACTCCAGCATACGCGTGACTGAGAGAAGGGCATCACTGTGAGTTTACTAAGCATAGCCTAGGCTAGATATTGTGTTCTAGGCCAGGCTGAGTTATAGTAAGGACCTGTTGCATAAAACTTAGTTAAAAAAACAAACCAAACCAAACAAAAAAACCAAATGTTATCTAAAGACAAGAACCTACTCTAATCATTTATTCTAATTAATACAAGGTGTTTGGTATAAATCTGATCAATGTATATGAATCTGAACAGAATGTAACAGCAGCTGTATAAAAAGAGGTGTACATTCCCACAGCACAGGACAGTGACCACCAGAGGCTTCTCGTATTACAACATGTGCCTTGCCTGACAAAAGGAAATACAGTCACTAAGTCTCTCCCTGTTAGCACTTTTATAATATTCATTAAATATAGTCACTAAGTCTCTCCCTGTTAGCACTTTTACAATATTGATTTCAAGGTGCTCATTCCATAGCAGATTGGGGTAAAAATACAAAATATGTGGAAACGAACAGTTTTATGCAGAAGCCATTCAAGTCATTTTCTGTAAGGCTCCCAAAGCATGTATTTCCTTAGTTCTAATGTACTAGAATATAGAAGTTAACATTTTTATTAGAATAGCCACAAAATTACTTATGAAAAACAAAACAACAAAACAAAAAACCCCAAAGGATCTTCTACTAAACAGAATTACATGCGTGCTAGTTTTAAAATGTCTCTCAAGATGGCCTACATTCATTTTCACTATTCTTAGGAAAAGATGTAGTGGTGTTGAGAAATGACAAGTACTAGTTTATTTTTTTTAAGTGTCATCAGCAATTCAGACAAAAGAAAAAGCAACAAAGAGAGCTTTAAAAAAAGATGGAACTGACGTTTCTGTTAGATTCTTCCTCACTTTAAAAAATGCATTATCACTTCCTCTAGGAGTCAAGAACGCAGAGATTGCTACTGCAACGTAACAGATAAAGAAGAGATAAGCTGGCTGATGGAGTACTCAGGTATTAGGTCTGAGAGATAAGCTGGCTGACAGAGTACTCAGATATTAGATCTGAGAGATGAGCTGGCTGACAGAGTACTCAGGTATTAGATCTGAGAGATGAGCTGGCTGACAGAGTACTCAGGTATTAGGTCTGAGAGATGAGCTGGGTGACAGAGTACTCAGATATTAGGTCTGAGAGATGAGCTGGCTGACAGAGTACTCAGGTATTAGGTCTGAGAGATAAGCTGGCTGACAGAGTACTCAGGTATTAGGTCTGAGAGATAAGCTGGCTGATGGAGTACTCAGGTTTTAAGTCTGAGAGATGAGCTGGCTGACGGAGTACTCAGGTATTAGGTCTGAGAGATGAGCTGGCTGATGGAGTACTCAGGTATTAGGTCTGAGAGATGAGCTGGGTGACAGAGTACTCAGATATTAAGTCTGAGAGATGAGCTGGCTGACGGAGTACTCAGGTATTAGGTCTGAGAAATGAGCTGGCTGATGGAGTACTCAGGGTACTCAGGTATTAGATGTGCAGTTTACAAGCTGCAGTCTACTTACTTGTTCCTCACCCCACATAATAAATACAAAATTCCCAAACATTATTTGAATTTGGGGTTGGGGGGGCGGCAGGAATAAACAGAGTAGGAGGAGAGTATTTACCCCTTCTAAAGAAACAAACCATTCTGTGGTAAGGTGTTTAACCTACCTACAGACGACACAGGCCAATCCCATCTCCATGGCAAAGTCATCAGCACTGGTCTCTTCAAAGCTGGAGAGGTCAGCCATTGTTAAGTCCTTGCTGGTCTGGACAGTGATGGGAGAAGATCGTGTCTCTGGTTTCTCCAATCTAGGTTTCTTTGGAACATCAATTCCTTCAGTGGCATCTTTCATCTATGAAAAGAATGAGATGTTGAATGATCGTGAAAGTAACACGACATAGTCTAAATAACTGAGGGGACTGAGGGGCAACATACAGCAAAGTTTACTTTACAGACACTTCACGCTGACAGGGAGAGCGTACACTGTGAAGACCAGGAGAAGAATCTTAACTATAATTTGAGTTGGACTCATGGGAGTAGTAAGAGGGGGGAAGGAAGGGGGAGAAATTATATAAATACAGTACTCATGTTCTTAAAAAAATTAAGTAAGGTAGTTGGCAATTAGTACGATAAAGTAGCAAGATGTAAATAAATCAGAATAGTATAATTAATATCTATATTCTTCTTTGTATTATACATATTAAAGGATCCTGAAATTCAATTTTTTCTCTTATTTAAGATGTTTGGACTAATATGGTTATTTAAAACAACCTTAACAAACCAAAACTTTAGGGGTGGGGACCATTGCTGACTGAATAAGGTGCCTGCTGTGCCAGCATGAAGAACCAGGGTTTGGATCCCTAAAACCCACATCAGAGCAGGCACGAAGGCAGCACCTGGCCAGCTAACTACAGTAGCTTCAACGAGTGATATCTGGGGTCAGCGAGAGACCCTGCCTCAGTAAATAGAGTAGATACTAAATGCATGGAATATTTACTGTTGGCTTTGAGCATCTACACACATGTAAATATGCATACACTGCCTATACACATGAGCACACATGAAAAAGTAAATAATGAGCTCTGTTCCTATCTATACTTAGTACATTACTGTATTTCCTTCAAAGCTAATTCTGGCAATTTTAAGGTATAAAAGCTATAGTTAAATCTGTTGGATTCACAAAAATAAAATCCTGAAACTACATAGAGAACTTAGAAATTTTAAACTTTATTGGTAAAGGTGTAAATTTATTATAATAATTTTGGATAGCAATTTAGTTATATCTAGTAATGATAAAAATATAATTATCTTCACATCCACTATGAGTATATAACTTACAAAAATTACATGGTCAGAGAAATATATGAATAGCTCACTGAAGCTGGTAAATTTATTTATTCATAGAATCAATGTTAATGGTAGCAAATAAATGGTAAAAAACAAAAAGCAAGCAAACAAACAAACAAACAAAAACACACTAAGGCCGACATATACCAACATAAATTTGAAAAACAGTTTGGCCCCAGACCTTCCTTGGTGGATAAATGTGCTTGCTACCAAGCTGATGACCTGAGTTCGATCCCCAAGACACCCTGGCTGGAATGCGAGACCTGACTCCTGCAAGTTGTTCTCTGGCTTCCAGATACACCTGCGGCACATGTGCTCACGCTCTCACACATATATTAATGTAAAGCAAACTTAAAAACAAAACACTGCTGAGTGAAGAGAATAACTACAGGATTCACATACACACTATAGTAACAGTTGTGTAAATACAGACGCACAAAGATAAAGCAATGTATTAGACTAATAACCACCATTATTAGTGATAGTATGAAAGCACATGGGATAATATGCCCACCTGAGGGCAAGCCTACTGAACATCCTTTTGGTGTGTTTTTTATTAGTTGCTAAGTACAAATCACCTGTCACCTGTCGCCTTCTCGTGTAACAAGATCAAGTTTGGGCACTCGTGGGTTCTTTGTTTCACTTCTCAGCAGCTACTGCAGCCAGAGTTACGGAGTAAAGTCTTTATTACTTTCCCCGCGGTGCAAATCCTTGATGACAACTATCTCAAATCACGGTTAAATACTTTTCTAGATTTTACTCATTCTTTAAAAGTTCAGTATCTCCAACTATGAACATATATTTACAGAATGATCATGATGTAACCACACCCCCTGCTGCATAAAGAAGCAGACTCGAGACGGTCTTCCTGCGTATGAAAACTGTTTATCGTCTTGTAACTAAACTAAAAGCAAAGCTTACTTTATCCGCAGGTCTCTTCTCGGCTTCCTTCTTTATCTTCTCAGCCGTGAGGACTTTGCCATTGCTACTGCCAGAAGGGAGGCTGGATGACGTTTTGGGCTCTTGCTTAATCGAAAGCGATTTTGTACTTGAAATTTTGGGCGGTTCCACATCCTGAAGGGTGAAATAAAAAGGTTAAGAGCTTGCCTTCATTTTATTCAAATACAGAAGAGCTGGGTCTATTGTTAGTGCCAAGACTAGCAAGTAGGAAGTGCTACATTCAGTCTCCAGTACTGGGAAAGAAACAAGCACAAAAGGTAGTAATTTAAACAATTTTCAGTTAAAAACCAAGATACCATATTATAACCAATGTAACACTGCTTCCTACCATGGCTGCACTAAGAAAGACTGAGACACAAGCAGCAGCCATCTGATGCTCTCCTAGTGTGTGTGTCCAGAAGACAACCGCAACCACAGAGCCACTGATCACCCCGACTCTCTTGTGCTGGTCTGTAATCTCTGTAATGGTTTCTGTCATCCACGACCTTTACCCTTATATTGTCTGTCCATATTTAATTCATTTTTGTCAAAAAAATCCCTGTTATTTATATTTTTATCTTTAAAACATTACAGGATAATTAGAAATAAGTTTGAATACCTCTAATAGCTTAATTAAAAAGTTATAAAGAACTGGAAGTTAAATTGCAAGTGTTTTTACACAGCACGTGGAGTGACAACCATGGCAGAGTCTCAGGACAATGTGCTGTCCTCCCCGAACATCAGCTCCCACTCTTTCCAAACTCTGTACTCGGGAGGGTACCTTTTGAGCCGGACGGTAACTTGCGTCGATGCCCCGAGCCAGAGACTCATCGAGCAGTGTTTTCAGCTTTTCAGCGGAATCTTTACTCTTCGAGTGTAAGAAACCTAGTGCTTTCAGAAAAATGGGATCGAGTTCCAAGTTCACAGTGGCAGCCATCGCAAGCACCTGAAGAAAAGAAAGGCAGGAGGGGAGTAATCCAGACAGTGAGAAACTATATCCCATTTATTCAGTTTGTCTTCTTGCTTTAATATGTTAAAGTATCTGAAAGTCGTTAGAGGCAAAGTAAGGACTGGCATCACTGACTTCCTTCTCCACTCTGAAACAATGGCTGTTACCCGCTTTCTAGGTGTCTACACCCACCACACTATTAAGACACGGTCTCGCTATATGCTCAGACTGGATAATTTGATCTTCCTGCCCCACCTCTGCACTGGAGTTTGGAGGTGTCTTTTCACATCCTATTTTTACCACAAAAATAGAGATTTCATGTCCTGGGGTGCAGGGGCAGACAAGGATAGGATCACAGAACCGGTCCACATAGCAGTCACTGAATAGCTTTTATAACTTTCCCTCCTCCTCAGTTCTCTACTATTTTTAATATCCCAGAAAGCATATTAGTGGTAGTCTTACTACATTACGTTTAGATGGAGGGATCTCTTACATTAAGCTATTTCTCAAAAGCAAGGTCTCTGAACTATGATCCTTACCAACTGCATGGATCCCTTGGGTCTGACAACACTTGCCGTCCTAAGAAGCTTAAACGACAGGCCAGACAGCGAAGCCACACATCAAAGGTCTGCAAAATTCTCAGCACTCAAGTTTTGTTTCCAGTTAATACCAATGTTATCATGTGGTTCTATTTTTGGCTGTCCTTTTTACAAATACCTTCTAGGCAAGGAATTATTAAAATAAAAATATACCCTTGGTCTCCAATCCTTTGATCAATATACTAAGGTCTTAAATCCTCTTCTATCCTTAAGTTTAAAGGTATAGTAATGAAACACAGCTACAGGGCTACAGTTAAAGATCTCTCACCAATTCCACAGTAAGCTCCCATTTTCAAGGGCTTACAATACCATTAAAACTTGCTGTACATTGAATCTTGCCATATGAAAGCACAGGCTGAAAATAGATTTTATTTATTCCTTCTATTCTTCTCTTCATACCTTCCTAAGATCAACAGGACACAGACAGACACAGACAACTCTCTCTCTAGGCTCTTTATAAGTTCCTAAAAAGTTATTTGATAATTAAAAATTACTGCTAATCCTATGTTCTACTAGAATATCATCTATCTGAATTACCATACCTTAGAGTTATATT
Source organism: Rattus rattus (assembly GCF_011064425.1). Classification (NCBI taxonomy): domain Eukaryota; kingdom Metazoa; phylum Chordata; class Mammalia; order Rodentia; family Muridae; genus Rattus; species Rattus rattus. Next base: position 25,838,563 of record NC_046156.1, read on the forward strand.
AGTGAGAATTTAAGAAAATGAAATAGGCTCTATTGCTACTTTAAATACATTAAATGTATTAGCTCCAAAGAATGATAGGTTCAGGAGGATTATTTTAAAATGTAGTGATGAGGAAAAATTATTTAATGTAATTTCTGTGATTAAAGAGGTAAACATGTTGTTTCAGATTCTATAAGACAACACCATCTAATCTCTCTATGACCTAAATTTATGTAGCTACATACCAGTTTATTTAACCTAGGGCGTCTGTTTCCAGGACACTGAGCAAATAGCCCACACCTACCTACACAATCACTTACAGTGACAGAAGCACTGCTTCATACTTCCTACTGTTATGAATTTCTGTCAGCACAAATGAAATGCCTATAAATTAGGTAGCCTATGGTGTAAGTTTACAAAAATTGGTAAGAGCAATATTTGAATGGAAACCTCAGAGTTAGTTTTTTAATAATGACTTGACATGATTACTGACATCTTTCAAACCCAGGTCTGCACATGGTGGAATGTGGGTGGGTGGGTGGTGGTGGTGGTGGTGGTGGTGGTTGTGGTGGTGGTGGTGGTGTGTGTGTGCAATAAAGGTTTGGAGACCACTATTCCAAGCTACTTCCAATCTCCCTTTGCTCCTTATACATCATGGCTTCTTTAAAGTACAAAAGCTTTACCATTCTCTTTGACTACAAACAATAACCTCCTCCTTTGCAAATTATATCTTCCTTTTTTTTTTTTCCTTTTCCACTGTCTTAACTCAAGAACATATTTGGGATGTTAAGCCAATATTTTTTTCTTGGTTAATTCCTCCCCTTTCCTTCTTGCTCCAACTTCTTTCTCAAACCAAACGGAAGGAGTAGGTGGCATTAAAATGTGCATGTAAACACAGAACAGGAAGATAGATGAAAGAATATGTTAAGCGTGAGTTTATTTTTAAAACGTAAGTGTTTAAAACAAAGAAGTGTAAAAAATTAATATTTATTATTTAACACTACGGATGACCTAGTGACGTGGCAGCGATGGTGCTGGTGGGTGAATGGCCGGGGCACACTAGGAAGTATCTGCAGCCAATGTAAGTCAGGCTGCAACTGCAGCTCTGAACAATGATCCCCGTGTCGCTCACCTCTGTTTACGGCAGCATGCTGTTCCCTTCCTGTTCAGCTTCCACTCTAGTCCACTCCTTTCAGCGACTCTCCTCCAGTTCTCCATCCCTACCCACTGCTCTCTGGCTTTGCCTACTTTGCAAACATGCTTCTGTTTGGCACCTTCTCCCGTCTGCACCCAAACAAGTGCCGCTGAGAGAGATGCCATGCTCTCTTCCAAGTTATCAGTCCTATCGTGGCATGCCTCACAGTTAGCCCTCTTATGGTGTTTGTATGGCCAATTCACTCCCCATCTTTCTGGACATAACAAGTACGTTTTTCTTTAAAACTGCTGTGCACTTATCCTTTCCTCGTTTTCCACCCCTAATTAATGCTGCACTTCATACATTAGGGCCTTCTTCCCATAACCCTATGAAAACACTATACCATGGTAATTTAGTCAAACAGAAATCTAAAAGATACAGATTTCCCTTCTACTCAGTTCTCAGTTCTTTGTAGATTCCCCTATATGGACTAAATTGAGATATTCAGAGTCAGGTTCTGGGTGTGTTTTCATCCCACAAATCTCTTTTGGATCAATAGCACAAGCGCACAGGTACCCCTGCAAACATTATAGATGTGCAAACCCTTGGTTTCCATTTCCTATTTTACAGAAGAGAAACGCTGGGGGCCAGTCCACCATTCTATCAAACCACCTAGGAAATCCAGACTTAATTTGCAATTTGAGAGCTGCTGCTCTGAATAATTTTCGTTTTGCCAGCGGTCAGATACTTCTCTTTCAAGCCCAGACTTTTCTTTGGCCCACCCCTTTCCACAAGAGCAAAAGGCAGGTTTAACTTGGTACCATACTGAACATGACCTGGGGGGAGCCACTTGAACCTTTATTTTTCTAGTCCAGCTTCCCTTTGACAAGTCACCTTCTATCTCCAGCCACTATCTCAGTAGGATTCACAGACCCTATTTTTAAAGATACTTTGTATTTTTACATTTAAGTTGTTTTCTGAGCCTTCTTTCCCTGGCTCATCTCATTCCTGCTGTTACTACTTTCCAATGATCTGTCCTGGGCTCCCTGCTTTAGTTTCACTGCCAATTTGTTCTTCAGCCACCATGGTTTGTTGTCAACTAGCATCTCCAGGTTTTCTCTCACTTCCTCTTATTTCTCTGTTACTCTGAAAACAATGGCTAGGCTGTTATTTGGTTAACTCACCAAAGTCCAATACTCTTGTCTTTCACTCTACACAGTTCTAATCACTTCAGCAAAAGGCATGAATGGAATTCAACTGTCTTTTCGTCCCAACAAACCCCAAACTCAAAAAAGCAAGACAGTCATCTCTTTTATGGGTAGGAATCTGTACAGTGTTCTGACCTACAACATTCACTTTCTATTCTTTCGTCTGTCTTTAATTCATTAATCTCAGTAGAGGGTAGCTATAGCTCTCATGAGAGCAGGAGTTTGTGTAGGGGGAGGGAGGGTGCAGGTATTTCCCGGGCAAGTAGAATTTCACAGGCGTTTTTAAATATTTATTGAATTAACTGGGTTTTTTGCCAAAATGGCCCTTTTCAAGGCTGCTGTGATGTCCCCAAACAAAACTGAGCACCCCTAGCTACATAGATGCTTTCTCTCAGATCTCTTTCACCCCGCCTGCTAGTTTCAAATAAACTTCCAAGTTGATCACTTGCTAGTGCGTGAGGTAACTGACTATTCACGAGGATGCAATACAAGAATTATTATCTCATTCTCATTACAACACTGAGACGCCATCCCATTCCTGTCTCTGCAAGATTTGTAATCCTTTCCAATTAACTTTTCCTCCCCCTTTCCACTGAATGCTTGGCCTTCGGGGAAGTCTGGAAAGTCAAGAAGATCCCGAATTTCAAAACAAACCCAAGCGCTGGAGAAGCTAAAAAGAGTCAGGAGATACTTAGAAATGGGAGTCCTTTGACGGAATCAAAACACAAGGACCGCCTCGAATAGTTAAAAGTCCTTTCCAAGGAGGCCAGAAAAGAGATGTAAAACAGGAGCTGCAGGGAGCTCTCCCGGAACCCTTTGTCAAAGGTCTGAGGCAATTCCACGGTCCCAGTCCCCGGGACCACAGTCCTCAGTACCCTTCTCTCACAGTCCTTACAAAACAGGAGGAGCGGTCAGGCGGAGTCACGCAACCACCCGCAAATTATGAGGTCTACTCTCCAGTACGGAGGAGACCAACACCCCACGGAGCTCCACTCCGGGTGCCCCTCGCGGGGTCTCGAGCCTCCCGGAGGCTCCAGGAAGCGGGGACCCTCGTCACAACTCACCGCTCCGCCCCGGCACTCGGTCGGTTCCCAGTAGCTCTCTTCGAATCCGTCCCCGCCCTAACCAGCCTAAGAAGAGAGAAACAAAGGTTCCAGCAACAGGTCGGAAGGGGAACGTTTCCCAGTGAGACAGCAGGAAGTGACGTAGACAACTCCTTCCGGTCCGCCGCATTATGAATGACACTGGGAGGGGGACTTGCAGACACGTTGCCTCTTCTTTATTTTCGCCCTTTCCCCAGCTCAGGTCCTCGCTGGAAGCGAGTGCTCCTCCTCAGGCCGCGGCTTCCAGAAGTAGCTTCGGAATCCCGGCTCGAGCTGGGCGGGAAGGCGCGGTGGCCCGCGTCGCCCGCATGCTCCCGCGCCCTCCCTGCCTGGCCGCGCCCCTGCGACCAGGTAAAGAGGGCGCTCGGGCTGCTCGGCCCCGCCACCTCCTGAGAACTGCGCTCGCCCTCAGAGGTCGGCAGGGCTGGGCGTGGGGGCCAAGGTGGGACCGATGAGGGCTCCCAGCCCTTGAAAGTCTTTCCAGCCCCACATTCACCGCAGACTTTTCGCGTTGGTGCAGATGAGGATGGAAGGCTTCGCGCCGTTCCGCTGAGGGACACGTGGGCCACTCGTCTGCGAGCCATCCCTTTAGTCTTCTTCCTACGTGGGTAGAGCAACAGGGCAGCTTTGCCTGGTAGCGGGGGTTTGTGTGATCGTTTGGAGTTAAGAGCAAGGAAGAGACCACTTGGAGCACGGTTTAACTTTCCCCAAAGACACGCTTTCCGTTGCAGCCCTTCCTGATTGGACGCTGTACATAAATACTGTTTTACAGTTTACAATTTGCCACATTTGGGGACATTTGCTTATCCCCATCAAAGCAGCGTTTCAAATCTTCCATTATTAACTCGAACAGAAAACTTAAGCTTGCGTGAGAATTGCTTTGGCTTCAAAAAATGGATACTCAAACACAAACCTCTCCAACTTTGATTTGGGATTTACACGACCCCATCCCCCGCCATATCCACCCCCAAATTCTTTGTGACATTAAATTCCTTAATGTAAGAGAAAAATAGACGAATGTATCTCGTGCCACGTTACTGCTTAAGGTTTTGTCACGTTTCGCTCGTGCTTTCTAGAGGAAAGAATTAAAAAAGCAGAACTAGAAGTGATTTTAAACATGAAAATATGGTCTTGAAATGCCATGAGAATAAACTGTTACAATACAACTGATTTGCTGTCATATTTAATAGATCAAACTTTAAGCTATATGAGTGTTAACTGCACTGTGAGGAGCGTACACTGCGATTGAAATTGTTTTAGTTGCATCATTTTAAGGGACCTAACTTCAAAAATAAGTTGATGTTTGAACGTTTTATGTTATTAATAAAAAACACCATTAAACTAGGAAGGGTCCATGGAGGGGTGGGCTGTCAAGGAAGAGGAGATAGGATGTGGCAGAGGGTTGCAGGGGGTGTGGGAAGAATACTATGTATTTCCCCGCTTTAAACAAAACTAAAGCTTTGTGGTCTTGGACCTACAAAGTTTTGTTTTAAACCTATTACACTTTCTAGCTTTTGTTTCAACAGCACATGGTTTGAAATAAGCACACATAATCTATTTGGCCTTATTAATAATAATTTAGCAGAATTAAAACATCTGGGACTTACCCAGGTGTCAATCAGTATTATAGATTGTTAGCTGGTATGTGTTGTTTTTATCCTTTAATGCAAAGTAACTTTCTGGTTTCTTCTATGGACATGAATGGGATGCAGGAGTTTGTTTGGTAATCATAAAATAAGTCTTACTTGCTGATAAAACTGTTTTCTTCAGGCTTGCTGATATTTTCAGCATGTTTACATATTTATGCTGTCCTTCCCTGTTAACCACAAGATCAGATTTAGCTGCAAGCATTATGGCTTCACAGCAACAGACAATTCTGTGAATCTCCAGAGTTTATGAGAGATTATATATTCTTCTATAACTAAGATTTCAGTAAGCATTTCACTTCCAAACTTTTCTTATTTCATAAAAATTTCTTGCTCTGGTATGCCAATAGCTAATTTTAATCATGGTTAATTGCCCCTGGATTATAATCCTACATTATTACATACGATGGACTCTAAAAGCTGTTTTTCTTTCTTTGACTTTTAATTAGAGGTCATTGACTATGATCTATGAAGAAGCAACTTTTTAAAAATCTGTACTATAATAAAGTGGGGTTTGTAACCAAATAATGCTGCTTTGTTAAGTGTCTAAAACATGAGCTAAGTTGTACATTCAAAATTAGATTTTAAATTTAAGAGAAATAAGTAAATGTTCATACTTGTTAATTATGTCAAACTTTTTATTTTATAAAGTACAGTCTGCTGATAATGTGTTTTGGCTTAAGAATTCCGCACAGCAGTTTATGACTCCTTGGTTTTTAAACCTCAGTATCAAATTTTTCAGCGTTTGTGGAAAAGCACTTTTAAGTTCGACACAGACCACACATTTCCTGGGAAGAAGTTTTCAAATAAAAACTTGCGAGTTGGATCTTTCCCATTAAATAATCTTAATAAGTGTCACTAGATAAGGAATTTGTGAATTTTATAGAATAGTAGGGGGTGAGGCCTAACTCAGTGACAGAGTGCTTACACAGCATGAGTGAGGCCTGGGGTTTGAGCTGTAGCACCACCCAAAACAAAATAAAGGAGGTAACATTTACCTAGGGCTCCCTATATCAGTCATTGTCTGTTACCATGGCACAGATGTGGGAGGCAGTGCTATTACTGCCCTCTTTCCATACGGGAGGAAAATAACATTGGGGCTGGCTGGCTTGCTTGCTTGCTTCCTTTCTCTCTCTCTCTCTCTCTCTCTCTCTCTCTCTTTCTTTCTTTCTTTTTTCTCTTTACATCCTGATGGTGTCCTCCTCTCCTCCCAGTCTCACCCCTACAAATCCCTCCCCTCATTAGTCCCTCCCCTTTTCCTCAGAGAAGGGGAAGCCCCTCTTGGATATCAACCTTCCTGGGACATCCAGTCCATCAGTACTAAGTACATCCTCTTCAGAAACAGAACCAGGGTTTAAACCCAGTTAATTTGTTTAAGACCCTGGGCTTTTCCCCATCACTTTATAATTCTTGAGTAAATAAAAATCCTGCCTGCTAGACATGTATGTAGGCACTCCAGTAGTTAGGGTTCCTAATTTGTCTGAATATCAGTAATGATGTCTTTGCTTCCTTGTTTGCATGGTTGGATGGCCTCCAGTCGCACCCATCCTGAATCATCTCATGCAGTGAACTTGTTGACATCTGTACTGAAAATGTTTTAATAACATACTTTCTGATTATTTTTACTTTGATATGATTGTTCCTACTACAATAAAAGGTGCTTTAATTTAGAGTATATTCTGACCGTATTAATATTTTCTAAATTATGGAGTTTTGAGACATTCTCATTAACACAGGTTGGCCTCAAACTATGTATTTTAAGATAACTTTAAACTCCTGGTTCTCCTGCCTCCATTATAGAGGGCAAATAGTATTATTTGTTCTGGAAAAGTTTCTGAGTGTTTTCAAAATAGATTCCTTTAGATTCAGTTAATATTTTGGGTTTTTGCAACAGGTTCTCTCTGCAGGCTTGGCTGTCTTGAACTCACTATGTAGACCAGACTGGCCTTGAACCCACAGAGATCCTGTTGCCTTGAATGCTTTGATTAAAGGAGTGAGCCACCATGGTTGGCTAATAATCTTTAATGTAAAATAAAACAAAATACTCAGTAATATTTTGTTGCATAACATATTTGCTCTATCATATAAATCATAATTTATTGTATAATATCAAGTTGGGAAATATCCTGACTTGAACTTTGAGCACAAAACATTCAAATTGCTTTTTAAAATTCTATCAAAAAAGTATGTTTATTTATAATCTCCTCTCTCTCTCTCTCTCTCTCTCTCTCTCTCTCTCTCTCTCTCTCTGCACCCTCTCTTCTTTTCATCGTGATTCTCTCTGTCACAGAGATCTGTCTTCCCAAGTACTGGGATTTAAGGCGTATGCCACCAACTCCAGCAGCTTTGTTTTTAAAAAAAGATTTCAGGTTTTTAAAAAAACTGATTTCTCTTGTCTTATGTAAAATGCTTTGTCAAAACCAAGCTATATTTATTCTATAAAAATGCAAATAGCCAAATGTCTTTACCTACGATTATTTATACCTATGATTTAATATAACCATTTAAAATAAAAATATCCTTGAAGATCTGAGTAACAAAACTGAAGCATTGCTGTTCTCCAGAACCCTTGGTAACCCTGGACTTGACTCTGGGGTGTCAATTCATTAAAGTATAGATATAACCAGGAAATTGTCAAAATAGAATAAGAAGAAGAAAGGAATTTCTCTTGCTACTTGTAAAACTGTTCTACTCCTAAAAACAGAGTGCAAACCAAAGTACTCACTATATTTGTACAGGTTTATTACATGATTAGTATTAATTACATTAGTGAGTATTGGGGCGATATTGCCCAGGGAAAATAATGCTTTTAAATTCCAGTTATTGACCAACATTTTTGATCTCCAAGGAGAGTCATGTGTACTTCTCATTTTCTCTTAGACAGCTCATTAATTTCTCAGATTTCACCATGGGCAGCTATTTCTATTATTTTGTTGGCACTTAACATTTGTGAGTATTCACAATAAGCTTATAGCTTATATGCAGACACACACACACTCACACATGCACATACACACACACAACACAGACCAACATTTTTTTCTCCACCACACCCTCTCTGTAGTCCCTACTTCTAAATGCTTTTAAAGAGTGCCATCTAGTGTCCGATTCTGAATTGTGATTTATGGACTAGAATGTGGGTAACTGGACCAGGGACTCAAAGTATAAGCTCCTAATTGACAAACGCCTTAAGGAAATCGTTTGACCTCAAGATAGCCTGTCCATGCATTTATTCAGCAAGTACTTTTTACATACAAGTGTTTAGTAGGCTCTATTTTAAGCATTGCCATTAACCACATTCTCTTACAGAACATTCTGGTAGTTGCTAAAGAATAGTGTATGTATTATAGTAGCACTAAGCATTGTGCAGTCAATTAAAATATAGAAGGCAGTGTAAAGGGAGTGTATAGATGGGGTCTGTAATATAAAAAGTAGACAGTATTATTAAGTACCTGGAGGCAGTGTTCTGTGCTCTGGAAACGAGTGTAAAGTTGGATCGCAGTTAGAATTCTAGCGAGTCTTAATTCGCCTTTGAGGATGCAGTAAGCAATGAGAAAAAGATTAAGATAAACTCAGGAAACAGAAGGATTAAATCAAGGTAGGGCACTGCAGAAGGCCAGGCATTTATTTCAGTAAGATGGAAAGATACTACAGGACGTGTGCTAGGTGGCAGAATCTTGTTTTCAACAGTTGCCAGGAAGGAGGGACAGAGGCCATTAAAAGTGGTGACTCAGAAGCAGTGGAAAGGGTGTGAAATGATGGCCTGGGAAGTGGGTGTAAAGGAGTACTCACTTCCTACTACACAGTGCCAAGGCTGCTCGTCTTAAAACCATCCCTAAACGTATGTACTCGTGCAGCCTGGGGAAAGTTTTCTTTTGAAATCCATTATTCAGCCCTGAGGTAAAAATTCTTACGTATAAATTCTTACTGATTTTTTTAAAATATTATATTTTAGCTTATAAACTGTTCCTTTTGAAGGCCTCTAACCATATTGATTCTTGTTCTAGGTGATCCAATGACAACAGAAAATGAAAAGCATTAAGGAAAACGCTGTGGAATCTCTGTACCTGGAGTACTCTCACCAAATAGAAGGGTGCATCTTTCCTCTCCACACATCTGTAACTTTGTTCTTACTGTCGTACTGTGAATGCAAGGTCTTTAACGTTTACCTAGTCCCTACTGAAGAAGGTGCAGACACTTCATTCCTAACAGAGGCCCTGCCCCAGGACGTGGAGGCAGAGGTTCTCTCAAAGCAGGCCCTCCCTCCGATAGTCCAGAGCTGTTGTCTGCCCGCCGTGGTCAACCAGCCTGACACTTTTTGTAGAGCAGGTCTTGCTGTTGTCCTGAGACACATAATCCAAAAATCCTATGAAGCCGAGCCCTCGAGAAAAGAAATTTTGGAACTTCTGGGTTTTAAAAAGACTTGCTTGAAGGCCTGTGCTGAAGTAAGTATAAGGTCTCCTGCTGTTTAAAGCTTCAAGGAATATCATTTACTCCAACACGATTTTACCTTGCCATTGGTAACTGTTGGATAGTTGAGTCCTTTGCATGACATCACTACAGGGTAATACTAAAGAGAATGTAAAATGTGCTTTATGAAGTTTAGATACATGATTTGAAATAATGTCTTTCCTCCTTCACTATATTGAGGACCTTTTTAAAGAAATGTTCATAAATAGAGAAGGGCTCAAGGAGTAGGGCCTTGTAAGCCCTGAGGAGTTTTAAAGGCCTTGGGGGTGTCTTGGTGGCATGGTGCTGAAATAGTAGCTGAAAGCTTACATCTTGAGACATGACCAAGATGTCTGGAGTCCTTTGGAATCTCAAAACTGCCGCAATGCCACACCTCCTCCAACAAGGCCAAGCCTCCTAAGCCTTCCTTATAGCATCTGGGGATCAAGTATTCAAATATATGAGCCAAAAGGGTTCATTCTTACTTAAACCACCAGGTTCTACTTCTTCAACCCCGCAGACCTGGGGCCATATCATAAAGCCTGTGGACAGGGGTGATGACTTATTCAGTAAGTATGCAGGAACACAGAAGCTGCATTTTTCTAACATTGTAATCTGTTTTCTCATCTGGCACAGAATCTGAGCACCCAAGGATGCTTTAGCCCACTCCTTAAATTATTTGAGGCAGTCTTACTTTCCAGCAGTAGCTAATTTTCCTGAAGATGTGTTGAGAGGGGAGAATTGCTCACATCTTGTTTGTTTTGTAGGTTAGTCAGTGGACCAGGCTATGTGAACTCACCATCCCTTTGGCTGTTGAGAATTTTCTCCAAGAGTCCTCTGACGATCCCCCAACCATCCCTGAAGAAATACTAGAGCTCGAGAGAAAGCTCAGCGAGCCAGTCAGAGTACACAATGATGACAAACTCCGACGACAGAAGCTGAAGCAACAAAAGGCGTCTAGCAGTGAGCCTCCCTCTGGTAAGGGAAAAGCGAAGACCAAGGTGCGTGCACACAAGACACCCAAAGATGTGGCTGGTTCGTCCAAGAGTCTAGAGCTGAAGGTGGCCTTCTCCAAGCTCACCGTGCAGGAAGATGCAGAAGCTACCAACAGGGAGCCTTCTCACATCAGGAAAGCAACGGCTTCTGAGCTCCCGCCTCTGGAGCACGTGTTTGCAGAAGGGCTGTACTTCACTCTGGCAGACATCGTGCTTCTGCCCTGTGTTCACCACTTTTTGGTAAGGATCTGTCTGTAGTCTATGTCACTATGAGGTTCAGTTTGTTAAGTGGCTTGGGTTTGCGCTTGGTTCTCAGCCACTCCCCTGTCTGTGAAGTGGAGACTGTTCCTAAGCTCTTGGTTGTCTTTCCTCCAAAGGTGTGTGTGTCAGAGGCTCGGTCCCCGGCCTGTAACATACGGGAGGAGGGAACTCTTAGGTGGGAGCCATTGGAAGGAAGCTGTAGCGATGGCTGTGCGCCTTAGCCGGTGCAGGCCTTGCGGCCTTTCTTTCTGTTCCGCGTGCGTCTTTATTCGCCTGAGGTCTCCTTCCCTGCACCTTCCTGCTGCAGCGGTCTGTGCACTACAGGTTCAAGAGAACAGGCTCATGTGACCGTGGACTGAAGCCTCTGGAACTGTGTGGCCAATAGACCTCTGTCTTATTAAGTTTATCATCTCAGTAACTTTCTCATAGTGGTGAAAATCTGATTAACATACTCTATAGTGTGATCAATATAAGGAATGAATAAAATTATGGTTAATTTTGAGTTACTAAATGTTAGTAATTGATATTGTTAATTTTAAGTTGCTATTATAATTATCTTTATAAAATAAATTTCAATGAGGAAAAAAATGGCTAAAAATTAAGAACTGGCCAGCTTTATTTTATAATAAAATAGTCAATTAAAATGCTAACCGTTATACTGGGTATTATCAAATCAAATTGTTTTTTTCTTATTCGAATACTTCTCTGTAAGATTGCATGTTTTTCAATGATTTGGGAAAATTCACATGGAAAGTTTTCTTTCCTAGTAACGTTTTCTTTCCTAGTAAAATGTATTTGCCTATCTATCCATCCATCCATCCATCCATCCATCCATCCATCTCTCTGATATACTTTCACGAACATAAGAGGCTAGCTTTTGCAGCCTTCCCGTTGGTTCTTAGTAGCTTCATTTTTCCTAATTTCAAGCATGTTCCTTTTCCCCTAATTGTGACCCAGATACAAGATTTTAGTCTGTTTATATATCATTTTGTTTATATATCATTAGACTTCTAATGACAATCTGTACATTGGCATTGGTACAGTGTGGAGAAATTTTTACTTTCTAAAGGACTCTTTTGTTGTCTCTGTTGTCCAAAGTGAAATAACACAACAATGACAAGCAAATTATTTCAGAATTAGACAGCATGGAAGGGACAGAATTGGGAACTGTTTAGACTTTAATTGGTATTTTAAATATCCTATGTCTGTCTTTCCCAGTCAAATGATTTTTGGTGCATTTATCCTTGACTCTTCCGTTTTATGACTATAAAAGTCTGTAGAGTGTTCATACATTATGAGAGACATGGTATTCATGATTTCTAATTTCTCAAGAGTTCATGGAGGCACTCATTATTTGTAGACATTATTGAAGGCGTGTTTATCGGGAGCTACAGTGATGATCAAGGCAGTTAAGGTCCTAGACTTCACTGGAGTTAATTTCCTAGTTAGGGAAATGAAGAAATGAACAAGTAAACAAACAAATAATATTTATATAAAATAATGGTAAGTGCTACAGAGAAAATAAGAGTATTTGATTTTTAATTCAAGAAAGCAAAAGACAAATTGGATTCACCTGTGAAGGTGACTTTAGCTCTTCCAGGTGGCCCTATTCATCTCAGGTGATTTGCATTTCATTTTAGATAAATTTAAATGTTATTTACCTGATTGGGATTAATCAAAGCCGAAGTATTTCTAATTGACTGGATTTTTCCATCTCTAATCAGGTAGGATATCAACTTGACTATTACTGAGTAGCTCTGATGTTGCAAAGGAACACTAGGTTTAAAATAGAGCAGTACTGGCCAGTGAGATGGCTTAGCAGATAAATTCATGTGCCTGTGCAGGCCAGACAAACTGTGTTCCATCCATGGCACCCATATTCGAAGGAAAGAAAAGTTTAAAAAAAAGTTGTCAAGAAACAAGGTGAAAACATGTACTTATCCTTTTCTATTACACGGTTTTGAGGCAGACTCACCAGCCGGGGCTCGTCCCACACTTCCTACGTAGCTGGGGATGATTTTGAACTTCTGATCTTCTGCCTCTACCTTTCAAATACTGGGACTACCAGTGTGTACCACTAAACCTCAGTATGCAGTGAAGGACTCTACCCTAGCTAGGGCTTTATGTATGCTGGGCAAGCACTGTCATCAGGGCTATATCCACAGCCCGTTGTTTTAATGACATTTAACCTATTTTCCTTCATTCCTTTGTATTTTCCCTAATCTGCACCCTTTTTTCAGGACTTCATCTTTCCTTGTCCAAAGCCCTAGTGTTACTTCTCGTATTTTCCTCCCATGAGTGGTTTTGAGTGATGCATCCATCACTTCTTAGAGCAGTTATGTTGCCAGACCTTTGTGCTGGAGTGAGTACAGACCATTAGAATCACACTGGACCATTGGATCAAGTTTGTGATCAGTAACTAAGACATTAATTTGCATTAGGAGTGTCAAGCTAAGCCAGGCTCAGGGTAATTAGCCCCGGACATAAGGTCAGGACATGAAAGATGAGATTGATTTTGCTAAGTCAAGGTCTGGATGACTAGAGTTCAGAAGGATTAGTGAAGTAGGTTTTGGTAAACAGAAGCTGTAAAGGGTTTAAGACAGTGGTGTGCCAAGGTGTTGCCACAAACCTCCTCCACTCTTCACAGTGAGTGGGTCCTAAGCTATACAGTTGATTTCCAGTGCTCTGGTACTTTCTCATGGAAGAGGCCTGGCAGCCTCACATGATCCTCTCATTAGATGCTGAAAAAGCATGTGACAAAATACAACACCCCTTCATGTTAAAAGAAGAGAGATCAGATCATTGGGGAGATCAGAAATTCAAGGCCCATACCTAAGCATAGTAAAAGCAATATACAGCAAACCAACAGCCAATATCAAATTAAATGGAGAGATACTTGAAGCAATCCCACTAAAATCAGGAATAAGACAAGGATGCCCACTCTCCCCATATCTACTCAATATAGCACTGGAAGTTCTAGCCAGAACAATAGGACAACAAAACGAGATCAAGGGATACAAACTGGCAAAGAAGTCAAGGCGTCACTCTTTGCAGATGATATGATAGTGTAAATAATCAAGTCCTCAAATTCTACAGAGTACCCCAGAGAACTTCTACAGCCGACAAACAACTTCAGCAGAGTGGCTGGATATAAAGTTAACTAAGAAGTCAGTAGCCTTCCTCTATACAAATGATAAATGGGATAAGAAAGAAATTAATTGGGTCGTTTCGGTATGTTGTGTTTTCAGTCTCTATTCCGTTTTTCTCTGCCCTTACCTTATTACTTCTTGCCAGCTAGTGCATTTTAGTTTGGCTTCTTCTTTTTCTAAAACCTTGAGTTGGATGATTAGAGCTAAGATTTCTCTCATGTTTGTAGGTGTAAGCTTTCCTTGTAGGGAAATCTCAAGAAATTCTGGCAAATTGTGATATATTTTCTTCGATTCTAAAAAATGTCTAATATCTTCCAGATTTCCTCAATGATCCTGTTGGTTCAGATTTGTAATGTTCAGTCTCCAACTCTTTGTCTAGTTTCTGCGATTTCTTTTGTGGTTGCTTTCCAGTTTTATTTCACTGTGGTCTGTATTGTTGTATTTATGGGCTTTTGCTTTGTGACCTATAATGTGATCAATTTAAGAGTAGGTTCCATGCACCTCTGGGAGGAGTGCGTGCTCCCTATTTGTTAGATGGAATATTTTATAGGTATCTGTTGAAACCAGTTTATCTATGGCATAGTTGAGCTTTAATGTTTCTTTGCGGGGTTTGTTAAAGTCTCCCGCTGTCATTACATCAGGACCTTAGTGCCCATTGGTGCTCTTCATCATGAAACTGGAAACTCTGATTCAATGCCAAAATACTTAAGATTCTTACATCTTCTTGACGAACTATTTATCCCTCGTTAGTATGCATTTGTCCTTCCTATCTCTGTAAGCTTTGCTTTGACGGCTACATCATCAGACGTAAAGTCCTCAGAGCTCATTTGCGTGGTCGGTCCAGTCCCATCCTTTGACTCAGTGTTTGGACATTTTTGCCATCTAAGTGTGTTTCTTGGAAAAAGAAAGAAAAGAAGAAAACATACACATTTTTAAATCTAATCACGCTGCATCTCTTTAGTAGGTGAATCCATTTGCACATGAAGTCGTCGTGAGAATTATCCCTGTGACACAGTTGGTTGTCCCCTTTGGTTGTCTTCTCTGCTGCTCTGACTGTTTGCTGTGTTCGACGCAATTGATTTCTCATTCTTCCATCCTCTGTCGTGTGAACTTGTCTTTCTTCTGTCTTTCTTCTGTCCCATACTGTCTCGTGTGAACTCGTCTTTCTTCTGTCTTTCTTCTGTCCTGTACTGTCTCATGTGAACTCGTCTTCCTTTTCCTTCTGTGTAAGTGAGACTTACACAGTGCTGGTGTGCTTGACATGATTTGCTTTCATTTGTGCTTTTCTTGAACTGCTCTCATGTCTCCATCCATTCCAAAAGATAATATTGCTATTTATGGAGGTCTTTGTTGACAGTTACTTACTCTCGGGGCTTGAAATAGATCATTCCATGTTTCCCTGGCTTGTGGAGTTGCTCGTGACTCTGATGTTTCTGCCTCTGTCTGTGAGTAGGCCCTTTTAGGTTTTAGCATTGTTTCTTTGCTTTACATTTTCAGAAATCTTGACTGTGATCTATTACATAGAAATTCTTTTCAGATCATTACTATTAAGGAATTCTAAATGCCTGATGTCTGTCTCTTTCTCTGTGTTTAACAAATCTGTTACAATTTTATTGAATAAGTTTTCTATGCATTTATATTTTGAGTCTTTTATCATCTTTATTCTTGGGTTTGGTCTCATTATAAATATTATAAATATTGGAAGCTTTGGTCACATTCATACATTAGAATTTATCATTGTCCTGATTTGTCCTCTGTCCCTGAAACCCTGAAATTTGTTTTCTTACCTTGTCTTGCTTCTTCTTGTTGGTGGTGGTGAGGAGGAGGATGGTGTGTGTGTGTGGTGTTTTCCTGGGAACATATGAGTAGATATGCACATATGTATGTATGAGTATAGAGGCTAGCTATGGGCATTGGGTGTCTTCCTCAGTCACTGTACTTTTCCCAAGACAGTCTCCAAAGCCTGACATTCAGTGGAATTTGGCTTGTCAGACAGGAACATCCACTGTCTTTGTCTTCCCAATGCTGGGATTCCAAGCACACACTGCTGTGCCCAGTGTTGTACATGGTATTGTGGAACTGAATTTGCATCTTCCTGCTTGTGTAGCAAGTGCTTTACTCACTAAACCATCATCTCCCTACTCCCTGATGAAGTTCTCTACAGTTTTTTGTTTTTTGGGGGGGTGTAAGGATATGTTTTATGAATTGATCCTTTCATTTTGAGAATTTGTTCTTATTTAGAGTCTCAGTTCTCTTGCTGATTTTTTTTCTCTGTTGTTTTTACATTTCTTCTCCAAGTTACTACCCATTTCATGTACTTGGGCTACTTCCTTGTCTCGGTCCTGAACTGATTTTCTTGCCTTGTTCATCTGCTTATTTGTTCTCTGCATGGTCACTGACCCTTTGAAATGTGAGGCTGATGTCCTTTGACATTTCAGTGTTCTCAGTCTTTGGTTCTCATTCTTTGGGAGTTATGAGTTTATGAAAGGGTCGAGGTATTTTTCTGTGTTTTAAGTTCAATTCTCTTAGCACCTAATTTATTTCCAGGCAGTTATGGATTTTATAAAGAACTATACATTTTTTTGGCTCCCACAATGCCTTATAGATAGCATTTTTTAAAAAAACATTTTAATGCAATTCAAAATGAATAATACATTTTATAAGGTATTGAGGACTAGCACACATTTTCCTCAAGTCTCATGAATTATTTATTTTTGGAAATTTCCATTTGATTCAGATTATGATTGACTAGGAAACCTTGAAAAACAAAATCATAATATGGATAAAATATGGGTGCAAAGACTGCTATAGCTACCTTTTTCAATTCTTAATATTTATCATTTTATTTTTTTATTTTTGCTTCAGTGAAATATCCTCCTTCACTCATCAAGCATGTCCATGGGACTGTAAACTCTATTCTGTATTTCTCTAGTGGGCTGAAAATTTTTCCTTCACTACTAAAAATACCATGACTGTGGACACTTTATAGGCATAAAATTGTGATAAATTTAAATTATTACACAATCTGTTTAAAGCTCAACTTACTGTCTTTTCCATTAAACAGTTAGAGATATTTATGAGTATATATTAATATATCTGGTTTTCATATAGCTTTTAGCTGTGCATTTAGCTTTCTGTACTTAGTGTGTCGAGACCCTCACAGATTCTATACTTAGTGTGTCGAGACCCTCACAGGTTCTATACTTAGTGTGTCGAGACCCTCACAGATTCTATACTTAGTGTGTTGAGACCCTCACAGATTCTATACTTAGTGTGTCGAGACCCTCACAGGTTCTATACTTAGTGTGTCGAGACCCCCACAGATTCTATACTTAGTATGTTGAGACCCTCACAGATTCTATACTTAGTGTGTTGAGACTCTCACAGATTCTATACTTAGTGTGTTGAGACTCTCACAGATGTAATGAAGGCCAGAGACAATGGGATGTATTGTTAGCCATGACTTTTAGATGAAAATGTGTGCAATTTAGAAGGCGACTAGAGAGAGGATTAATATGCAAGATGAAATTATGAGGTATAAATTATGAGTAAGCTGTGTTTAACTTTCTGTATAACAGTATCGCTGGTATGTATAGCAAGCTTGTTTTGTAAGAAACCGCCAAGCCGCCTTTCCACGAACTTTCTGTTGTTCCACCCCCTCACCCTCGCTTGTGTTGCTTTGGAATTTTGTTATTCTAATAGGTATATATTAACAGGTATGTATCTAAGAGGTGCCATCTTAAAATTGTCCAGTGATATGTGATAATTAGTATATATATATTGTAATCTTATATACAACTTTTAGGGTAAGGTATCCATTTAGAAACTTGTGCACTTTGTAGTTTAGTTGTTTTTTTCCTTATTATAAGTTTATTCTAATGCATTTAAATTTTTTCCATACAGTGTATTTTGACCATAGTCTTTCCTCCCCCCAACTTCTTCCTGAACCTTTCCATTTCCTACCTCCCCAACTTCATTTTTTATTTCTCTCTGTCAAAAAAAAATCAAAACAAATAAAAAGATCAAAAAGCCAAAATTGTATTGTTTTGTAACAATACAAAACAATAAGCAAAAAGCACACAAAACCTATGGCGTCCTCTTTGTGTTGGCCTGCCATTCCTGGTCATAGGACTTGCCCTGGAGGGTGTTTGATAAAGCTCTCATCACTCACTCCAGGGAATAGCATCTTGTTCAGGGATGAGATATTGTGCTCACTTCCTTCTCTCTGTGCTGGGGTTACAACTGGCTTGAATTTGTGCTGATCTCACATACTTTCTCACAGACTCTGTGACTCATAATTGCATCAGCACTGTCATTTCTGAAAATGCTGTCTCCTTGGAGTCACCTACACTTTCTGGCTGTTACACTATTTCCACCTCCTGTCTACATAGATCCCTGAACCTTGAGGGGAGCGTTTGCCAATCAGGGCTCAGTGCTCCAGAGTCTCCCACTGTCTGCCACTGTCCTGTCGTGGGTCTCTGTGCTCATTACCATCTACTACTTCTCTGGTGACAGCTCGTGGTTGCATTAATCTGTGGGTGTAGCAGTTTATCATTGGTAGTTGTTTTATTGCTGTGTTCCTTCAGCAGGACAATACCGTGACTTATCTAGTCTCAGGTTCTCTGTCACATTAGTAATGTCAGGTCAGGCGGAGGCTCCCTCTCACGGAGTGAGCCTTACATCCGCTTTGTAAACGCTGCTGGTTATTCCCGTAACACTATTGTATAGCAGATTACTTTGTAGGTCACAGGGTTTGTAGCCGGATGAATTGATGGCTTCCCCCTCTGGCTGCATTCAGCATCTGCTCTATCACCAGGAATGCTAGTCAGTAGAGGTGAAGCGTCTTGTTAGGTACCAGCTCAGTTTCTCTGCGTTTGATGACATAAATTAATGTCTTCAGCAATATTACAGTAGTGAATATTAAAACCTTAGAAGACATCACCATAGAAGATATGCAAATGACAAATAATTACAAGGTGTTCACTGTCAGTAATCATAAGGAAAGGAAAACGAACATTATAATGAGGAATTACTCAACGCCCAGAGTATCATGGCAACGACAAATGTTGGCAAGATGAGGAAGATCTGGGCCAGCACAGTGGCTCGGTAAGAGAGAACATGTGCCATGTAGAAAAAGGAGTAGCCACGCCAGCCTGATGACCTGCACGCATCTCCAGATTCCACAGTGCAAAGGAAAGACTCTCGAGGGTTATCCTCTGCCCTCCACACATCTGCCCTGGGTAACAAGCAAATGCCTGTACTCAGACACGTAGGTCATATAACTATCATACACAAACAGTAACAATAAATAGAAATTAAAGATATACATGAAGGAATTAGAATCTTCACAATGGGAATGTAGGTTGGTACACTCACCATAGAGAATAATTGCAGAGTTTTAACCTATCAGTTCTGTTCCTGATAGGCAATACCTAGAAACGTGCCCGTGTCCCTCAGCTACTGAATTACCAGTTAAGTACAGTAGAGTGGCTCTTCACAATGACTATTAATAAAGAAAGCAAGGCGCAAATGAGCCTAACTATGTGAGTGAATGTTGGCAAGGCACAAAAGAGCCTAACTATGTGAGTGAATGTTGGCAACATAATGCTAAATGGAAAAGCACAAATCCTTTTTATGACTCTATCAACTTGTATAAGAAGCAACATTATAAACTTGGAGAACAGATCACTGGCTACCTGCAACTAATTGTGAGCACAGACATTTACGGCTAACGGTCACAGTGCTATGGTGTCCTAGAACCAGACTGTGGTACCTGCACCGTTACTTGAATTTCCTAATGTTCATTTGAATTGTACCTTTGAGATGTGTGAGTTTTGTGATATGTGATACTTCATTAACATTGTCATAAAAATCATACATATATGTATATGTATATATATGTATATATTTCTAAAATATCCTTTTTTTTTTTTTTTAACAGGTAATGATCTGCAAGAAATTTTCTGAGAAGCTGGAACAGTTCCCACTCCTCACCTCTTGGTATCAGAGGATTCAGGAAGTGCCAAAAGTCAAAACAGCAGCCTTTAAGTGTGGGATCTGCTTTCTGGATTTACCAGAATTGCTGACCCCTGAAAGTAAAGAGCCTGTGAATTCCAGTGACACAACTTCTGTAGACGAGCAGAGTGACCCTTTGTTTGTAGGAGGACCAAGGCCAACTATGACCAAGTTAATGGTATTTACCTTGTTATTATAATTTCCTTTTTTTTTTTTCCCATGGTGAGATTTAATGGGGGAATGAGACAAGAGGAAGGGGCAAGAGAAAGAAGAGAAAAAAGCTATAATTTCCTTTTTAAAAAAAATTCCCTTTGAGCAAACGTTCTCAACTAATAATTATTTTCTGGCCTTATCAATTATGCATTTTATTTATAGCTATTCAGATCTTTATTTACCAAATAATGTTTCTGCTAGTCTTGTTTTCAAGTCAAGTTTAGAAATAGTATTCTTTTTTTTTTTTAAAGAATTATAATATTCATGGTATGAACCAAATGGAACGTCCTATCTGGTCATTCTAACCTACCTTTTCTTTGTCACAGAACTTTGATTTCAGTCTTTATTTTGGTTATTTATTTAGTTAATGTTTCTTGGTCTTGTTTATTCTGGTGGACATGATGGTCTCCATTCAAGTGTCATGGTTTCATTTTTTCAACCTTAATTTTTTTTTTTGAGATTTTATACACGAGTGCTGTATTTACATCATTTCTGCCTTCCCTGTGTCTTCTTCAATTTGTGTGTGTGTGTGTGTGTGTGTGTGTGTGTGTGTGTTTTCCTCCGTCTCTCAAATCGATGGCCTTTTCTTTACTCTTGTTTTACATACATGTGTATACACACACACACACACACACACACACACACACACACAACAAAACCTCACTGAATCTATTTAATGATGTTTGTATGTGTTTATGTCTAGGGCTGTCCACTTGAGATTGGATAACCTATAGGGAACTTGTTCCTGGGGAGACGGATTCTCTCTCAGCAGCTATAACTGCCTGTGGGCTTCCTCTAGTGATAGGGCCTTGTGGTATTTCCTGTGTGTGGTTGGCTTGTCAATTAATTGTCATTACACAGATCTTCTTTATGTTACCAAACTGTTCTGACTTCACAAGTACAATTCCTTTGCCATATTTGTTAAACATTATCTTGAAATAAATATACTAGCCTTTGTGTCTTACAATCTTTCTGATGTGTGAGCTACGTTGGCAGTTTTAAAGTACAGTAGATGTAGCTTGCAGTTTACATAGATGGTTTTGTGTATAAAGATAGACATTAATGGACAATGGAAGGTCAGAATTTTTAAGTCTATGAATATATTTGATAAAGTTTTGTTTTCAAGTGACTTTTTTCTGTTACACCACTTACTTTATGTATATAGTATTTTGCTTGCATGTCTATGTGAGCACCATGATTGCCTGGTACCAGAGGAGATCAGAGGACATGGAATTCCCTGGAATTAGTGTTAACAATGGTTGTGAGCGACCTGTGTGTGCTGAGAGCCAAACCCAGGTCCTCTGCAAGATAACAAATGCTCTTAACTCCCGAGCCATCTCTCCAGGGTCTGCCTTGTATGTTTATGGGCTTATTACTTTTAAATGTCCTCAGCATTACTTTTTATTACACAATTAAAAAATAATAGCAAGGTGCTGATTTTAAAGTAAGATCTTGTATTTTATCTAACATTTTATATTTTTTTATATAAGTAAATATCTTGGTGCAAGTGTGATTACTTTTAATTGTCTTTATCAGTGTGGAAAGTAGAACTGTGGCCTTTGAAAACAGGGCTTTATTAATTCACCAGCTTGGAACCTGCTTCCTTTTCTAGGAAAAGGGCATTGAAGCCATGTTTTCTCCGCACCCTTGTCCTGCTTGGACCCTTGACTGGAGCAACCTTCCTGCCGCGGTCAGCCCGAAGGAAGGTGAGCTCTGCTTTGCTAGTTGGTGTAAGGTTTGTGTTCCGTCCGGATACTCCCTTCAGAGCCATCTTCCCAGACTTGCAATGTCTCATTGGCGTATTTAACATTTTAGTAATATCCAATGAGTATTTGTTTTAGTTTTAGAGTTTCATATCACTCAGATTTGTCGCTTTCCATATTTTCTTACAATGACTTCATTAAATTCCCCCCCCTTGGTGACATATTTTAAAACAAATGTTGAGTTTTATTTAGAATATACAAGTGATATCATAAATAACTACAATTCTATTTATCAGGTACAATAAAAATTTAAAAATTCGTTCATCATCTAGTAATTTATATTTCTTCCCTCAACTGTCCAAAGTCTTATTTTAAAGAAATAGCTCTTTACTGCTTAGTGTTTATTTGAACAACTATATTTTATTACCCTAAATTATATTTGCTTTGTTTTAATTATAGTTATATAATTATATTTGCTTTTGTTTATTTCAGTTTCCTGATTTTATAATTTTTATGTTGGATATTTTTTCTGGTAGTTGATATTCATGGGGTTCTATTTCTGCCATTCATTTCCTCTGGTGAATACACTTCTAATTACTTACTGCCTGCGGATTTTATAATATTACAGCGTAAGTTCCGTTTGGCGAAACCTTAATCTGTGGTTCTCGCCAGTTTGGGGTTAGGGTAATCTCACAGATTTCTAGTTCTTCATTAAAGCATCTCCAGTGTAGAACTTAGAACCATTGCCCTTAGCTTTTCAGCTTGTGGTTCTGTCTCCCTGTCCTCGTGGCTGAGGTCTTCTTCTGTTGTTGGGACTTTTGTGTGTCTTCGCAGGACCACAGCTTTCGAAGGGTAAGGCTTGCCTTTATGTAGTTATGGTTGTCCCAGCTCTGCGGAGACAGCCTGGGACAAGCTTCCCTTCTCCATCCTGCTCTCCCAGTGCAGGCCTCTCATAGGTAAACCTAACCTAAGGGCAGGCTTGGTGCCAATTCACGGTTATTATACCCGTTTTCAGCCCTTTATCCTCTTATAAGACTTTATGGATTTTCCTTTCAGAAACTCTATTAATCATGTAAAGGGAACTTGATTTTTAAATACCATTTAAGGTGCTTTTTTTAGGTGGAAATTGTTTAGTATAGATCAAAGATTTATTTCTTCATTTATTTTCTTGTTCATTAGATTTATTTTTGCTGCAAAAAAATAAGTTTTAGAAAATATTTTATTAGTTCTCTGAGTTCCGTTCAAGGGCTTTTGATCATATTCAACCCTATCCTCCACGTTTTCCCAGATTCCCTCCCCCATGTCCTGCTTGTTCAGCATTGGATTTTCTTTTTTTAAACACATCAGAAAACAATTTGTGTTTCCCCAATATTCTTGGTTGTATAGCCTTCTCCTGGAGTGTTGTCCACTTACCAGGGGCCGCCCCCTCAGAGAAAACGGACTCTTCCTCTCAGTGCTGACAGTCACCAGTTGCTCATTGGCTGGTCTGGGACCTCATGCCCAGCTCCTCTCTCCATACTGCGATTTGGTCTTTCTTAGCCTTGCATAAGTCTTGTGCTTCCTGTCACAACTGCTGTAGTTCCTAAGTTTAGCTGCCCTGCTGTACATGAGCAAGGAGACACAGTTTCCTCATAATCAGGTACTGCCTCTGGCTCTCGAATTCTTCCCACCCCCTCAGCAGTGTGTGAGTCTTGAGAGGGAGCGTTGTATTCCATGGGACTGAGCATCCTGCATTCTCTTATCCTCTGCATCTTGGCCAGTTAGGGGTCACTATTTAACATCTCACTAGAAGATGATTTAGAAGTTGTATAAAGGATCAAATGAGAATAATTGAGCAGGCAGATGGAACTGGGGTGGAAGACGGGGAAAGCAGGGGTGCGAGAACAAGAGAATGATGAATGCTCAGCCCCCGGGACACAGGTGCACCTGATGCTCACAACCTCAGAAGAGGACATAGATCCCTTGCACAGTTGTGAGCCACCATATGTGTGCTGGGATCTGAACCTGGGTCCTCTGTAAGAGCAGCAAGCTCTTACATGTACGTGTATATACCACATACATACGTGCAGGCAAAACACATAAAATAATCTTGAAAATCAACCTAAAACAAAGGCCAGAGCCAGGAATGTGTTATTCCTTGTGGAGTTGGCCAGTGAGAGCTCAAACCCAGAACGTACAACCTGTTGCCACTGCCCTTGATTACCGTCCAGAACTTGACAGTGAGACACCATGTACTCGAATCACAGAACATGGAGACATGAAGCTATTGCTGACCTAGAAACCTCATTCCTACTTACATCCCTTTTATTGGGTCACCTGGTTTTTATAAATAGTGTGAAAAATAAGATTGCACAGCAGATCGCTGTGGGTCACTCACATACCAATCATTGACTAGTGCCCACAAAGTGTTCACTCTTGGATAGACAGAATTGTCTGGTAGTTTAGATTTGATGTTTTCTACTTCACTGATTGAACTGTATAAAAAAGTTGATGGCTACTGTAAGAACCATGCTATTTATGTATGTATGTATGTATGTATGTATGTATGTATGTATGTATGTATTTATTTTGCTAACAGAGGCTGTATTCATCCTTAGAGTCTGTTCTCTCAATCTACCACTCTCTAGTCTATTTTTCGCCTCATATCTTGCACTACCTATCACCTTTCGGCTTCACTTTTAATCTATATTAATTATCTCTATAGCCTCAATTTTACTTTTCAACCTATATAAATACCACAGTCTTCATTATCTTTTGCCTATTTAAGTATACTCACCCTTTAAGAATCGATTCAAATGCCACTTCATTTATTCAAGCCATGTTTCATGGAGTCACCTGCCCGGATTCAAAACCTAGTTGGGCAACCACTTGCACAGGTAGCCTGCGGCCAGAATCAGCCTCTCTGTATTTCTGTTGCCTCAGTTGCGTCTGTAAAGAGATAATACTGACAGTGTCTTTTAGGATTATTTCTGCATTCAGTGAGTTAATATGTAAAGCACTCAGTACAATGCCTAAGTAAATTGTAAATGTTAAATGTTAGCTAGTACAGTAGTTGGAATAAATCACTCTCCAACCTTTTTTAATTTTGTTCTTTTATGTGTATGTGTGATGCTTGTGTTTCAGTGTGCATACCATGGTGTATGTGTGGACATGTGATGCATACATGATGTGTCATAGGCAGATACCTTAAGTTGCTTCTCTTCTTCCACCTCAGTGAGCAGGAGACTGAACTCAGGCTTTCACACAAGCACCTTTGCCTGCTGAGTAATCTTGCTAGTCCTCCCACTGGTACTGTGTGTGTGTGTGTGTGTGTGTGTGTGTGTGTGTGTGTGTGTGTGTGTGTGTGTGTGTGTGTACACGTGAAGGGTGTCTTCCTCAATTGCTCTCCACAGTTATGTCTTATTTTCTGCTATAGGCTTTCTCTCCTCCGAACCTGGAGTCCATCCATTTGGCTAGGATGGCCAGGGGTCTCCAGGCGTCTGTTTTCACTCTGTTCAGTGCTGGAGTTGCAGATGTGTGCTAGCACACCCGGCTTGTACAAAGGTGCTAGGATTCTGAATTCACTTCCCTTTGTTTGCTTGACAAGCACTTTAGCAGATGAGCTATTTCCCAAACCCCGTCCCCGGTGTGTCTTATACTTCAACTTGGGGTTTGGATCATGCTTCTTGTCCAGTATAATTACTCACATGAATGCGTGTTCTTCTCAAACACATTCTCAGTGTTTGAAACTAGAAGTCCTTTGGGTAAGCATACAGCAATTTTATTAAACTGAATAAATTTAATCTACAGTTCTTTTTCTGTTAACCCCAATTCTCCCTAAACATAGGATCATAGGATAATAATTCAAAATACTTAGTTTAAAGAAAAGAGAGCTAAAGATTTGATTTTTTTTTTTAAACCCCTGGAATAAATTTTGACTCCTTCAGCTTTATACCTGAATATGTAACTCGTCCCAGGGACTTCTATACACAGCCATACTGCAGTTACCAAAGCAGGGCACTTAAGTCAGCTATGTTATATTCTAAACTATAGTCTTCTGGAAGCAGCACATTTAATTTTATGTCTCTTTATCTAATAATAATTTCTACATTGTTTTTTATAACAATGTGGTTTCTGGTAGCTGCAGCTTTTTTTCCCCTGACTGTCTGGATTTGGGTTTGTCTGCTGTTTGCTCAGACTAATCAGTCCCCAGTGTATCCTTACGTTTGTTCATTTGCACAGTCCTATAATATAAAACCAAACTTTAGAATTACTTTAACCATATCTATATGACACTTTTGCCTAACTTGACATCCATATAGTTTATAGTGTATAAGAACTTAGGATACGTCATCATAATTCTCATGAAGATAATGATAATCTTTACAAGATAAATTCTGTTTTAAAAAAGGAATGTTTTAAGTTATTTTAATCATATTACAGTATTTTACTCTGCTAGTGAAAGACTTGGTGAAAATGTCAATAGTCAACCAACAACATCAACTACAGCAGAATGTTCACGCAATTACATACGCCATTATGATAGAGTAATACCATGTGACTTCATACTCTTTACGATAAACTAGAATGAGCAGTTCGAGCCCAAGCACTTAAGCCCAGAATCATCTACTATTCTTCCCTTATGGATTTTTATCTTCTGAGTTCAGACATGGGGATGGATATGGTCTTTTTCTTAAAACCCAGAATAAGGGTTTCCTATACCACGTGTCCCGCAAACTTCTTGCCTTTGTAGCTTTCTCCAGTCTCCCGTAGCTCTTAGATAGATCAGTCCTCTCTTACAAGTAGCTACTAACTCCAGGAAATTCTATCAGTCGTTGGAGAGGAGAGACCCTAAAGTATTGAAAGATGATAAAGGTGACGAACCGTTTCATCCCATCGCTTCCCTCCTGCTTCTGGTCTTCTGTCTCCTGCCTTCTGTTGAATATACTAGGCGGGTATTCCTGCCTACAGCCACGCCAGCTCCACCTAGCAAGATATCTGAAATCCATGTTTGTGTGTGTTAATTGAAGAAGACTAAAGGGTTTTTTTTGAAAGTGTATTATGATGATGACAAGTAAGTACTCAGTTTCCCCACTTGCTTTCTGTTAGAGCAGTTGAGGGATACAGAAGGAACTGACACACGAGACAAACAAGTTATTATAGGCCTCAGTGTAAGGTCATGGTCGTCATCCCAGCTGCTGTGTTGTGTGCCTCTGCAGACCAAGCGGACCTTTCACCGCCACAGCCTCCTGTGCACCAGCAAGCGCTCGCCACACGGCAGCACTCCAGCCCACACTCTTCCTTTTTTGTACACGGAATCTGGTTAATCAAGGGGAGATGGTGGAGATAGAGCTGAAGTGATGATGGAGGCCTAGAAGGAGTCTTTCCCTGTGGGTACGAGGCTCTGCTGTGTGGGAATACAGCCTTATACTATTCCAAATACTTGGACATGTTCTAAAGACTTGTCAGAAAGTCAGGAGTTACAAAAGTTTCCAACGACATAGGTCAGTGATTCCCTTCCTCAGAGATTGCCAACTATAGAATCCGGTTCTAGGGCCTTTAGGTAGAATGCACTGTTTCTTTCTAGTGGTAACCCTTGCCTCTCACTCTAGGACATCCACCTGCATTATTGGGAAGGTTGTTAAAACAGATCGCTTCTTCAGTGTTCCTCATGGGGCCCTGGGGAGAGTGCTACAGTGGCTTTCTGAGATGTTATAGCTGCTGCTTCTTCTGTTGCTTGGGGACCTCATTGCGTGAAGTGATAGCCTGACAGAAGTTGTCACAATACACAGCTGCTTCAGTCTTCAGCAAATAACATGGACAGCATCAAAACTTTGTAAAAACTCTCTTGCAACTTAATTCTTTTTCCATTTTGATTGTGGGATAAGCCAGATGCAACACCTATGCACACCTCTTGGCACTTGCCCGCTATGGAAATTTACTGGAGGGCAGTTCCACTGGAAAGTATAAACAGGGACAGAAGTCTCCTAATCACATAATGAAAACAATTTTCTTTCAACAGCCTTTTTTCTGAGATACTAGTGTATTTTTCTACTTTACCACACTAGATATGACTCCAAATTAGCATATATATGTTAATTATATATATTGTTTCTTTTAAGAAGATTGTCAATGTCAGAATATAAAAACTTCTTGACATTTTTGTTTATAATTTAATATCTTTAAAATTATAATGCTGTTTTATCTCAAACTTTTTTATTTAAAAAACTAGAAACATACCAAGAAATTGAGATCAAAACTGTTTTCTTTTTTGTTTCTACAGGGAAGAACTTCCCTAACATAAATGGATTTTTATTTTTTACTTTTTAAAGTCATACCTAACTGAAATTTAAAAAAAAAAAGTCTGGGCAGATTTAACTCAGAACTCTCCAAATTTGCTACTGTTTTCTATTGTTCAAAATAAAGTTCTCAACGAACACTTAACTTTATTTGTCTTATTATGTGAAGGTAAGTGCCTCAAAAATAGTAATAAACACAAAACTCTCATGAAATCATTTAGAAGATCTGATTGCAATGAAAAGGGTTTTTATTTGTCTAGCTGTATTGACTCAGTGAGAGAACATTGCTAATAGGCATATAAAATGTAGTCACCCTGGAAAATGCTTTGGTAGTGTCTATTTTTTTAATTAATTAATTTTATTTTTGAAATTTTGTATAGTGTATTTTGATCATATATATTCTTTTCACTCTATAACTCATCCCAGGTCCTCCCCACCTCCTATGCATACAACTCCATGTTTTTTCTCTCTCAAAAAGAAAAAGGAGAAAAAAACAAAACAAACAAAATCAGTAAGAAAAAATACCAAGCCTAAGTGTAGCAAAAAACAAAGCACACAAAACAGAGTCCCTTTGGCCACTACTCCTGGTCAGAGGACCTACCCTGGAGTCTGGTTGGCTTACCCAGTGTCACTCCTTTGGGAGCACTGACTTTTCTTCCCTCAGCGTGTAACGTCGTACGTGGCTTCTCGGTAAGGAGTGGGTGGTCGTGCTCCTTCTGTGTGCTGGAATGTTGCCTCGCTTGACTTTGTGATGTCTTACGTAGTCTGTCGGAGTCTCTGATAGTTCCTATGTTTATCAGCCCTGTTGTGTCCACAGGACGCTGTTTCTTTGGAGTTATCCACTGCTTCTGGCTGATGGCGTCCTGCCTCCTGTATACGTCCCTGAGCTTTGAGGGAAGGGTTTGATAAAGACCCCCTGTTTAGGACTGAGTGCCCCCAAGTCTCGCACTCCCCGGACATTTTCAGCTGTGAGTTTCTCCCTCAGAGCCAGGTTTGTCGGGTTATTATTGGCCATATTAACAGTACAGTATGGGTTATCCACGGGGTGGGCCCTGAATCAAAGCAAAAGGCTGTCGGCGATTCTCTTAATAGGTATTTCCACTAGTGCAGCAGCGTCTCTCTCAGCGTCACTGTTGTAAGCCATGGGGTTTGTGGCTAAGCGAAACCATTTTCTGTCTTCGGTAGCATTAGGAGTATCTTCCTGCACTGCACTTCTAGGAATCCTGGGCAATATGGCCGATGCTCTGGGTTGTGCCCCAGCTCAGCTTCTCCGTGTGTGATGACATAACGAAGCGTTGTGTTGAGCAGTGGGGCCCTACTGTCTGTCTGTGGAGGGTCAGCTCTAGCTCAGCATAGCCTGTGGTGTTTAGGGGGAGGGGTTATGGAGCTCCATTAGTCAGTGATTCAACGAGCTCTAATCTGGAGCAAGGGTTATACCTAGTGCCCTAAGTTGTCTTGTTGGAGCACTTGTCTCTCCCATTATATGGTGACTCCATTTAAATTTCTTTCATATATGTATATATTTTAGGCAGCTTCTATGGTAGTAGGTTTTTAATATATCTTTTCAAAGGGTCTTTAGTGTAGATTAGTGAGTATTTTTTGTAGTAGGATGTAAAGTCCTTTAGGTGTATGTCCAGGAGTGTTATGCTGGATCTTGTGGTGGATTGATTTCATAGTGTACACGTTTGCACTGGTGTTGGCAGTGAATAAGTGTTCCCCTTTCCCTTCATCCTTGCCAGCATCTTCTGTCATATATTTTGTTAATGTTGGTTAACTGACTAGGGTAAGATGATATCTCGAAGTCGTTTTAATTTGAATTTCCATGACAGCGTAGGGTATTAAACATTTTTAATGTGTTTCTGGCATTTGTGTTTCATCTTTTGAGAACTCTCCATTTTTACTGCACTTATAATTGTATTACTTATATTCTTGGTGTTCGATTTTAAGTTCTTTTTTATGTTTTAGAATTTTCCTGTCCCACTGAATTCCAATGTGTTCCCATTTTCTCTTTATCAGATCTATGTTGTCTGGTTTATGTTGAAGTCTTTAATCCATTCGGAGTTGAGTTTTGTACAATGAATTCAGTGTGGATCTGTTTTCATGGCGTCTCTTATGTTTGAGTATATTTTGCTTTCATTTTCATTCAGTTCCAAAAATAATCTGTCTTGACTCAATTTTCAGTTATTCAGTGTCTCTAGCACCCAACATAGCTTAAAATCTTAAGATCACATAGTGTATTCGCTCATTTTATTTTATTCAACTTTATATTATTTTACTTTTTGAGACAAGACCTCACTGTGTGGCCTTGGCTAGCTTAGAACGTCTGTGAACTGAGGGTGGCTTGGAATTGACAGAGCTGCCTCTGCCTCTGCCTCTGCCTCTGCCTCTGCCTCTGCCTCTGCCTCTGCCTCTGCCTCTGCCTCCTGCCTCTGCCTCTGCCTCTGCCTCTGCCTCTGCCTCTGCCTCTGCCTCTGCCTCCTGCCTCTGCCTCTGCCTCTGCCTCTGCCTCTGCCTCTGCCTCGAGTGCTGTGATTACAGGTGTGGGCCACTGTACCTTGCTATGGCTTAGTTTATGTATCTTTTGTATTTTTGTTTTTATTTTTCTGTTTGTAAAATAGTGGACTAGATTTTTTTCTTTTCCTTTTTAAAGCTGTATTAAATGTGATATGTGATCAACGAGTAAAAAGATAAACATGTATGTTTTTTCTCTGCTGTCGACAGATCGTTGTGACTCTTCCCAGTGGTGTTGTACATTCTTCTGTCTTCTAGGCATAGCCTGCAAGAACCCTTTTTATAGATTTTCATAAGTGGAGACGAGTGTGGCTTTTTTCCCAGAAAAGTTTTCAACAGCCAGTGTTTAGATTTGATGATATTAGCTGTTTAAAAAGTAGTATTTTATTTGAGGAAATATCTACATGGTTATACACGTTTGTCTGGTTTCTTTTCATTAAGACAGGCAGTGTACAAGCTGGCTGTTGAGCCTACTCTACTGAATAGTGAAGGTGACTCGTATCTCACTTGTTATGCACGAGGCAGTAAGTTATGAATTAATGGATAAAGAATTTCAGATTACAAACCAAAGATGAATACTGCTAGTAATATTTTACAGAGACTGTATTGCATAAAAAAATTAAAGTAGGCTTTACACGAGTGAGGAAATTCTTGCTTTTGAATCCCAGCCCTGTGCAAGGCTTCTGATCCTTCCCTAGTTAGTGCTCAACTAACTGTGGAGGAAACCGTCATCTAGAGACCTTCCTGGGACATCAGAGCGTCCTCCCGTCTTACTGTGTGACAGTAGCACTTGCCTTTATTTAGGGCTAAAGATATGTGTGCACTTCAAGAAACTAGCTTGTACTAAGAGGGTTGTTTTTTTGTTTTTTGGGTTTTTTTTTTGTTTTTTTTTGTTTTTTTTACTAGTTTCCTATCATCACAGATAATTGGGCCATAGTTTGGGCTTTGATGTTTTATAATGGGGCAGCTTTTGCTGGAAATTCACAAATATTGAAATGACTAAATTTTGGTTTTAATGGTGTTTAAGTTACCGCATTGGCATAATAAGAAATAGGGAAAACCTTCTGCTCTAAACCAAAGATACTTGTAATAAAGTGTTCGTTTGCAGCTGCCAGCACCACTCCATTGAAGATAAAAGAGCTGGCTGCAGAAAATACTGGCAAGGGTATGTGTCAACTCTATATACTTTCCAGAAAGCTCTGAAAGGCAACTTCTGTTCCTAATTAACAAAGCTAATGCTATTTTAAGTATTATCTCACATAATTTAACTCTTAAATTTCTTTACATAATTTTTAAACATTTCATAGTAAATAACATAGTTTTTAAACTTAAAACCTCTTAATATGGTTGAATGTTCAAGAATTATTTTGTATACCTAAGGGTCATAATTATATTTGGAGATGAGCCCATTAATAATGAGTGTTGTTACTTTCCTGCTTATAAAAAGTAATGAGCATTAGGTCTTTCAGTTAAATTGGCATGCTCTGTGCTATTCCAGAGCACCATTATAAAGTCAGCTCTATTGCACAATGAACTGTTCTCTTCTGTCTTAAACTACTTCCTCTCAGTACCCAAACTCATTATTATTTTTATTTAATTAGGCCAGCTCCCATTGCAGAGAAACCCAAAGAAAGGAAATTTGGCTAGGAGCTGTGCAAACAGTATCTCACAAAGGTGAAGCAATGTAATTGTTTAAGAAAAATATCCTTAAGCACAGGATAGAAAATGTAGTTATAATTAGAAAGCTTTACTGAATGGCATATTTACACAGAACTAATAGTGAACCCTATAGTGCATATAGATATGAACTTTATAAACCTGTTGGTAGAGAAATTGTTCTTATGCAGAAACCTATACTCATATTTGTAATTTGACCACATTCTTTATATATAAACATAAAATTTTGTATGTTGTCTAGGCACAAGTAGATATGTTATATATGATCATACAGACTGCATTAATTCCAGGACACTTCTCTATCTTAAAGAGAAGTTATTTTCTGTTAAGACTGTACTCTGGCATGTTGTTAAAATAAAAGTATTTTTGTGGCAGTATGCACATTTACCAAATTAGACATTAAAAGTATTTGTTGATTAGAGGTTCCCTGGGGCTATATATTCTCTCTCTCTCTCTCTCTCTCTCTCTCTCTCTCTCTCTCTCTCTCTCTGTCTCACACACACACACACACCCCACACACACACACACACACACACACACACACACACACATACATTCTGCTCCTTATGGACTAATAATATGATCTCTTAGCATTTCAGAAAGATCTTAGAGGAGATCTTTATGGCAGAGACCATAGCTCTTCAGAGGGTGAAGAATCCTGTCTAGGAGTTCATGCAGTAAAACTTCAAAGCAGAGAGAGGTCGAATTTCAGTGGCAAGCTGAAGACAGCTAGCAGAAAAACTGTAAATTCAGAGATGTTAGACATCACCAGCGGTGAGAAAGCTGATGGAGAGGTTAAGTGACTGACACTTGTTATGTGACACACAGACAGACACATGTCTGTCAATCAACCGAATGAAGACTCAAGGTCTCCACATACTGCTTCATAACAGTCACCACTTACAGATGCAGATCCCGCCTGTGGAGCTACACTGAACTGTATTGCCACTGCCCAAAGAAAAGTAAAATTGAGTAACTCAGGGAAAGAAAGTCTAATAGCATTAGAATGTTTTGGAAAAACAGTTCATCTTCTATAAGCTACTTAAATTCATACAGAACTTTCTCTGAAAGTTACTTTTAGTAATCATGCTTTCTCTTGATGATCACCACTAATTAGGATCGTTCATAAAACGATAAAGGTGTGGGGAAGAAGGTTCAGGGAGAGAAATTGTAATAACCCTCCAATTACTGAAGCCTTTGCTTAAAAGGCTTGAAATTTGGAATAATTTGATCAAAAGCATGTAAAATGATTCTATTAAGAATTTCTCATTTCCAAGACAAATTTAGGCCTTTGTTGCTGGGATACAGTTACTGCAAATGATTCACTCTGTTTTCCAGCGTTGTGTTTTATTAGTCTGCAAATATTAGCAGGTCATACTATACCAAGGAAATTCCCGATTGTTAACTGTACCTAACTTATAACTGTGGGGAGGACTGGAGATCACGGAGTATCTCTTGACACAGCTCACATTCTGGAAATATTTAATTACAGTGCTTGTTCTGCAGTTAAAGATCATGACATACAAATAAGTTTGTATATTTTTTTCAAGTAAATGGTCTCCTTTCGTTGTAGGTCTCCCCTTCTTTCTGTACAGCTTATATTATTAGAAATAATAAGCAAGCCATTAAACCCAAACAGCTCTGTTTATGTAGGTTCCATGTTGGGATGGTTAGTTGGTTGTTGGTTCTTTGGTTTTTGAGATGGTGTCTCACTGTGTAGCCCTGGCTAGCCTGCACTCACTGTGTAGACTAGGCTGGCCTCAAACTTGCAGTGATCCTACCTCCTGAGTGCTGGGATTAAAGGCCTGCACCACTTAGCCTTTATATACAAACTCTTGCTATGTTAGTTGGTTTTTGTTTGTGTGTGTGCATGCCTGTATGTGAACCCATGTGTTTGTTTACAGTAGAAATGATCACTACTACCTGAGTTTTACGTGCATCCATGAACACTTTGTTTACTTGTAAAGGCTTCATTCCATCTTCCTGATCATCTGTGAAAGAGAAACCCTTGTTAGATGTGAATTCATGTACAATATAAAGGAATGTAGTTCTTAAGAATGTCAGTTATAAATGCAGCATTTCTCTTTTAAAAGTTAATAGTAAAAAAATCTAATTGTAAGAACATATACTGACTTTATAAAAGGTTTTACTAGATCTTTACATTTTCTCTTATACATTTTTGTTAGAACTTGTCACTCAAAGTCATACTATGTTAAATAACTTAGCGTCTTTTATGACTGTGTTGTATTTACTCCTGAAAAAGTAGTTGAATTTTGAAAATACAGTCATGTAATATAACTTTTAATTTTTAATGTTTCTATAGTGTACCACAAGTAGATTTAATATATTTTGCCAGATTATCAGCAGTTAAGTATACAGTTATTCTGTAATTATCAATACCAAGTACAGGTGTACAGTGCAAACATCCTGTATGTAGATTTTCTGTGTTGGTAATTCCTCAGTCGGCTCAAAAATGTAAGTAAATTTGCTGTACATAGGCATTGATTTTCAAAGCAATTCTGCAAGTTTAACTTTACCATAACACATGTCCAAGGGCTTTTACTTCATTCCACTTCCATTGGCTTTAAGTCACAGAATTAAAAAGAGGAAAAGAAAACAACTAATAATGGTCACTCTTTTTTAATCATAGCAAGGTTGAATATGTTCAGGGACCATATTTACTTGCTAAAGACATTTTTCTCAGAATATTGTTCGACTTTTCAGTTTCAGTTAAATTATTTTTCTCAAAATAGTGTCAACTCATAAACTTGGTTTTATTTCCCCTGTATACAGAAAACCACAGCATTAGCAGCTAGTTTCTGGCAGTTCTAATTGATATCCTCGGAGAGGATACAGCATACAGCGTGATCACTACTGCCAGGTGCCAGTGATCAGGTCTGACATCCAGGACTCTGGGGGGTAGGGATGCACAACCATTATTGAGAGGCCCTGGACGAGGGGTTCAGGGGTGATAGCTGGTATGGAGGTCTGAGCAGCAGCTGCGGTCCAACTTCTTGTTCTAGCATTTATTATATCCCAGCCAGGTTTTTGCTTTTGTTTTATTATGTTTTGTTTGGTTTTGAGACAGTCTCTCTCTGTGTATTTCTGGCTGTCCTGGAGCTCGCTGTGGAAGCTAGGATGGCCTTTGAGCTACCAGAGAGCTAATAAGTTGTTTTTATGTCCCTGTTCAGCAAAGTCATGCAAATGCTAGTGTGTTTTCAATTTTACTGCAGCAGTCAAAGAAATCTCATGTAGATGTTGAAGGAAGTTAGCATGCCTATTGAAAACGAGCCTGAACATCAAGTGAACCCCACTGCGAAAATGAAACTCACGGGACGGATTGGAGGTGGCACGGCCCAGTGGCTCTTCCTCCTAGATGGCTGATCATTAGTAATTGTGTTTATTTTCAATTAAAAGGGTGATGCCACCTGAGTTCTTTCTCCTGAAAACAGACTGAGCTATGAGGGGCCTCGGACCGAGTGTTCATATTTGTAGATCTCATGTCTGTCCGTGTGACCAGCCCTGAGTCGATCCACCTGTGCACTCTAAGTGCTGCTAGGGAGAAAACAGTAAAGAGCTGAAGTTATCTGTGAGGTGTGATCCTTAGAGCTGTGCTCTGAGTGCTAAATACGCACTGAATGGACGCGACAAAATTGACTTCATTATCATAGTGAAACTCGAGTTTCTTTTTTAGGGAAGAACCACAAATACAGTACATGAGTTACTCAAAACTAATCTTTAAGCAATCCCTTGATATTTACCAAAATAGTGAGATAGCAGAGTGTGGCCACTGTTGCCTAAGCCCTTGAGCGATCATCTCTTTGGATCTGAGAAACAGAGTCTAAATAGGGCGCATGTGTGCTCTCTACACTGATGATGGAAGACAGGTCCACCTGCAACCAAGGGGTTAGTCAGCTAACAGCAGATGCAGTTGCTGATTCGAGGAGGCAGAGGGCAGGAGAGAGGAGGCAGGAAGGGAAGAGGGAGGAAGGAGAAGACGAGGAGGAAAGGGGATGCGGATAGACAAGGGAGAATTTCACTAAAATGCAGTGAGCTAAGTCAGCCGGCCTGTAGTAGGGCTTCTTGTTTGAGGAGCCCACATGAACGTCAATTCCAGTAAACTCACGTTGCTTTGGTGTCTTTTAGAAATTTTCTTTTTAAAGAAATACAAAAAACCTGTTTTATGATACTCTGCTGAGACTAATCTTACCAGCTTTTGTCAGCTGTGTCCCCTTTGCTTCTTTTGGCTTTACAGTGTCAGAAAGATACTGGCAGTGGGTGCCATGAGAGGCCAGAAAGAAGGGGACTTCTGCTTTGGCAAATTTCCAAGCAGGTTTTGGCTCTAGAGTATTGTGAGTGCTGGTTTATCATTGGTCATTCTGTAGGAGAGGGTTCTGCCCATTTCTAAACTTACTTTGTTTACTGAGCATAAAGCACTGTTTTGCTGGTTTCTTCATTCTATAAACGATTATTTGACTGAAATTTCATCTACAGATTTTCTTTTTTTCATTTGTTCTTACTGAGTCCATTGACCACCATTTTGTTCATAATATAAAAGTGTGGCATTTCCACAAAGTTAGCTGCTGACTGGCGTGCTTTGTCGTTTGCTTCCTGAAGTATAACAATGTAGAAATACACTGTGGAAAGAAGTTTGTTGGAAGCAATGAGTGAATCACTTGCGACTGTTGTTGCTTGGTAGCCTTCTTCTGTGCCTGATGTTGATGTCACTTACCCGTCTGTGTCTGTGGTTTGTCACCCCTGTGAAGTCTGTGTGATTCTGAGCGGTCTATTCCTAGTCTTGCTCTTTACATGGGCATTGGCCGCTCAAGACCAAGGGCGTAGGTAGGGGTGAGTCTCTCTACCTCAAGCGCGCGAGGAAGACAGTGATACACTTCTTTGCCTTGTTGTTTGACTGGAAATGTCTGCATCCTCATTCCCTGAGGCCAGATTTCAAGTGTTTTCCCAAAGGAATCTGTCAATCTCACCTGCATAATTTCTGTCACCTAATAAAGTATTCATAGAGCTGTCAGCTCTATGGTGGGCACCTGACTAAGGGGGCATCTTAGTGACACAGCGTAAGAATAGATTAGCCTGAAATCTTAGTTAAATGTATGCTGAAACTAAGATTCTCCTTGATGCTTTTTAAGGATATTAGCATATTTAATACCAAGGCAAACAACAGTTTATTCAGCTTAGCTCCTTGTTCTGAGTTGGTTAGCTTCAAATTTAAAGGTGATGAAATGCAGGAAAAATGCCTTTGGTAGGCAGGTCTAAGAGGATGTAGTTTTATACTTGACCTGCTGATGTGTCTGTCCTGTACCTCAAAGAAAACAGAAGCAGGTGTTGATATTTTCCCAAATAATGGCTTGGTCATTTTTGGTTGACGGTGTTTATTGCACCATAAAATTGACATTTCAGAACCGGTTGCTATTTACAGCAGCCAGTTTCTGCTGATAGACTTTTTTCTTCCTATACTCCAGACCCATGCACGCTTTGTAAAAAGTGTTCATGTTTTAAACTGGTTCATACTTTTGCTTAAGCTTGGATTCTCCTGTGAGGCTTTAGTTTTGTGTGTGCTGCCTTTTGGGACTGATGTATATTTTAATCCATTAAAAATATGTAAAACGTGTTTTCAATTTTGAAAGATTAGTCAGTCCATTTGCTTTAAATCTGGTTAATAACAAACCACTCACACAAGACAAGCACGGTTATTTTTATTTTATCATTTTATTTCTGTGTATGGATGTTTCGTCTGTGTGTATAGCTATGTACGTCTTGCATATCTGGTGCCTGCAGAGGCAAGAGAGGGCAGGGGATCCTGTGGTACTGGACTTGCAGGCAGTTGTGAGCCAGTGTCTGTCAGTGCTGGGATCAATCCCAGGTCCTCTGAAAGAGCATCCGGTCCTCTTAACTACCGAGCTTTGTCTCCAGCTCCAGAAAGGAAATGACTGAGTACCTAACATATTACCCATATTTACAGAATGAACAAGACAAACATATCAACTAAGAAGATATTTTGATAAAATATAAAACCTGTCATATGATAAGTGACTTTCAATAGCTTTAAAATAATTTATTACTATTGTAGGTTCAACAACTACTAATGTGTATTACTGTACATCTCCACTAATAATTTTATTTGTTTTTTGTTTTTTTTTTTTTTTCAGAGCTGAGGACCAAACCCAGGGCCTTGTGCTTGCTAGGCAAGCGCTCTACCACTGAGCTAAATCCCCAACCCCCACTAATAATTTTAGACTCTGTAATAATTCATTTATTTATGAGTGGCTATATCGTAAAGAAATGACACATTAGTTTGCCCATGCTGCTGTAACAAGGTACCAGCTGAGTAGATTTAATAACATAACTTATTCTTTTCTCAGTTCTTGAAGTCCAGAATGATGTGGCCAGCACGTAGCTTTCAGGAGTTGTTCTGCTTTGTCCTATACGCTGAGTACATGCAACCTCATTTAATGAGGACATGGGTTTGATATGAAATGGACTGTTGTACAAGAATTATTTTAAGTGATATGTGTTTATTTTATGTATAAGCATGTTCTACCTACATATATGTTTCTACACTGTGTTCATGCCTGATACCTGGTACCAGAGTAGTCCCTGGTACTGGAATTACATACGGTTGTGAGCTGCCCTCTCAGTACAAGGAATCAACTATAGGACCTGTCTCTGTAGGAACAATTAACACCCTTAGCTGCTCTCCAGCCCTCAGTGTCTATTGACAAGTGTAAACAGAGAGCTTGAAGGTAATGGATTTCAGAGATCTGTTATGCCAAATGTTTTCTATCTTCTGACAGTAAAAGGATTTAGACATGTCCTATTTATGTTTAAATAATATAAGGTTAACATTTAAGCATTTCAAGGATGATATTTTGTTAGGTCAGAACTATTTTTAAATTAACGATACTTTATGCAGAGATAAATACGTACTTGGTCTATATACGGTCTTTCCCTGTAGAGAGAAACAAGTACTGCCTGATTACCAAGCCTGCTCTGCATAGTGATTGAGTTGTGTGCTCCATAGTGCAAGCCTGCTATGCATAGTGATTGAGTTGTGTGCTCCATAGTGCTCCTTGCTAACAAATGCATGTTAGTAGCAGTCCACTTTGCTTAGCTAGAGCACACAAAAGGAGCTCCTGCCATCTCTCATGAGGCATACTTGTTTGAGGAGATATTTCAAGCATGGCATCCTGACCACATTGGCTGCCCGTAGCTTATCAACTGTGGGAGCTGCTGTATATGATGGAGTCTGGGACTCGGGAGGTCTCTGGGGATTTTGGTGTGAGCTTCCCAGGTTGGGCAAGAGTGCCCTGCAGTATTCAGCTCCTTCGTTCGTGGCACAGTACCTTCCCTTAAGGGCTGTGTTTATGATGATCTGCAACATGTCTCTTTGCTAACAGACGTGCCACTGTGTGGCTCGACACCTACTAGAATAAAGTGTCCAGGAGATGTTACTGCATCTGTTACCTCGGCTGGTAACAAGAAGTCACATAGAACTGAAATACCTAAGTGCGTCACTCTGAGGGACACACTTTTCACTGAGGAGTCGGAGGAAATGCACTGTACCTTTTCTCTTAAGTTTTATTCTGTAATAATTCTCACAAGTGACTCGAATGTGAGCATGTTCTCAGTTACAAATGATTAACTTATAGTATATATTTGATTTATAAAATTAGTTGATTAACCAAATCAAATATAGACTGCTTAAGCAAAGAGTCTGAACGTACAGTGTGAGTGAAAGTTAGTTCTCAAGTGTATCTGAGTTTAAACTGAGTCCTCTACCTGTAGAGCTATCTCAGACAGGTTGTCTAAATTATTAATCATATTTCTCAAAAGAAAATCATAATAAATCAGAAATTTATTTTAAATAAGGCTAATACACAATGTAATTTTCATTTAGTACTTTCTCTGTCTTCCTTGAGATACAAAGAATAGAATATATATAGAGAGAGTATATATATATAATTTGTATATACAAATATATAAATTGTATATACAAATATACAAAATATATATTTTGTAATTTTTTTCAACCATCTGTAATGGGATCCAGTGCCCTCTTCTGGTGTGTCTGAAAACAGCTACCGTGAACTCATATGCATAAAAAAAATCCTAAAAAGAATGGGTTCAGGAATTTATTAACATTCTTAAGGAATATTGTACAGCAGAGCAGGTTAAACAAGGAAATGTGAGAATTCTTCTGAATGTAGGTAGTCATTAATAACTGTCTGTTGGCTTCATAACTCTATGATAATGCCAACAGCTGTAAGTCGAAGGAAACCTTCCAACCGCTGTCCTGCGCAGGTCCCTAAGGCGCATGGCATCACAGTTGTTTTCTAGCATCTCAGCCCCTAACGTGAGTGGCATCTATGTGGTTCTCTCAGGTGCATGGCATCTTGGTTCTTCTCTAGGGTAGTGCATCCCTTTATGACGAGGAATCGTTACGGCTTCACAGTACGTAGGAGCTGTCCTTACTTCCAAACACTTTAGTCACACCAATCAGGTTTTAATAGAAATTTAGACAGTTTCGATTTTTTTCATTCTACGAAAGGACTACTATATTTTATATATATGTTGTCTATAAAATGTAACTATTTCAATTTGGTCTACTCTCAAGTAAGTTTTTTTCTTTTTCTTTAATGTCAAAGCTATACCCCTCTGCCTCTGTGTCCATACGTATATCCATACACATCTTTTCTTTAAAGTGATTAAAGTCGGTTGTAGACATCTGCCCCTTACATTTTATTTTTACAGCCTCAGTACAGTGCTCAAAACCAGGGCTTTGGTAATGGTATTGGTACAGTACTGCCCTCCACCATAGCCTATATTCAAATAGGACCAGTTAACCCAATACTGTCTCATTTATCTTTATTTGATTTGCATCCATTTCCAGATCATATACCATAGTTTTTTTTATTTTCTTTAAAATAATTTTTAAAAATTTTAAATATTAAAAAATTTAAAATATACAAGAGTTCCTTAAGAGGTATGCCCATCATTTTGTGTTTATCTGGTGTCCATTTGGATTTCTTGATCAGATCTAGGTTGTAGAGCCAGGACAGAAGCAGCAGAGCAGCACTGTGCTACTACAAAACATGTGATGTCATGTGTGTTGGAAGTCAGGTGTTTGCTGCTGCTGACGATGACCAAGCATCTCTCCTGTGACCATGCTCTTCCTTTTAGAACCAAAAGACAACATCCATATATGCTCGCACTGAATTTTAATTTAGAATCCTTCGATGGTTCTTGCTCACATCAGTGACTGACAACTCATGTTTTCAAAATGGTGATTTTCTAGCATCCATACTCCTTTCTGGATTCGTTCTTTGGTGAGCTAAGGAAAAGCTTTCTCTTCTCTACTTAATGATGTATTTGTTCTCTATAATCTTGGATTAATTAATACTTATTTTCCAATGATTTATATATTATCACTCATTTTAACACTGAAATTGTTCAAGATTGGCCAGTAAGTGCCCTTTCAAACTAAGTTTGTATAGTTTTGAAATGTTCCATAATATTGTGAAGGCTTCCTTAATTTCTTATGTCACAAAACATTCTCTGAGTGGATAAATTGTGTTTCCCAATCCGCATAGAAAGTTCAATAACAGCTCTTGGGATGCTTCTGTTTCTTGGACATCTCAATAAACACAGTAAGTGTGTGTGTGTGTGTGTGTGTGTGTGTGTGTGTGTGTGTGTGTGTGTGTGTGTGGTGTGCTTGTGTGGATCCAGGTTAGTTACTTCAACCCCAGCAGCAGACATATTCTAGCCCTCCCCTGGTTTGCTCTCCTTCCTTAATTTTGCATTTTCCTACCTCCAACAATGAAAAACCTGAGAATTCCACTACAATTAATATATTCAGTTATTTGAAGAACAGTAGCATATATTTTCAAAGTTGACAATCCATAGTGCTCTTTTAGAAAGACTTACTCAAAGTCACACCAAAAAGTAGACCCAATATCCCTTGAAGTGTAGGCACAGTTTTTAAAACAAAATTTTTCCTAACCAAACCCAACAACAGATGTATAAAAGATATGAGATATACTCCAGGATGGGATGACTTGTTTAACATTAATTAATGAATTAATAAGGAATGACAAGATGGATCTGTAGGTAAAGAGTAGTAGGTAAAGCCTAAAGGCCTAAATTTAGCCCCTGATGCCCACGTCATAAAGAGGGAGACAGAATCTTCTAAGTTGTCCTCTGACCTCCACATGCAAGCTGTGGCAGGCACTTGCCCATGCATTCATAAATAGGAAATACATAATCTTAAAAGTCAACGTAATATGTCCTGTCAATAGAGCACAAAGCAGTAAGTGCATATATTTATGGTATGGATTCTAATTTTATTCAGAGCATTATATTATTAGTCGTTACCTATATTGAAACTCATTTTTCCTAATGTATACATTAAAAAGGCATTTGACAAATCTAATACTCTTACATGAAAAAACACATAAAAGACTAGGAAGAGAAACTCAATCTTTTAAAGGATAACGACAAAAACATCCACAGTTACCAGAATGTGGCATGAGGTTAGTTATGTATATTTAACCTCATTTTCTTCATCCATTGATTGATGGGTGCACAGGCTGGTCCCATTTCCTCAGGGTTGTGAATAGAATGGTTGTGCACATAAGTGTGCAGGTATCTATGATCTGCTGTCTTTAGAGGCTTCGGGGTGTATTCTCAAGAGAGACACAGCAAGATTCTATGGTATTCTGGTTTCAGTTTTGTGAGGATAGTCCATTTCATTCTTTATGGAAACCCAGTTTTCATAGTACCATTTGTTAAAGACACTGTATTTTCCACAATGTTTAATTTTGAAAGTGTTATCAAAAATTAGGTAAGCTCTGAGGATTTTCTTTTGTGTAGTTGTCGGTTCTAGTTTACTAAGACAGTGGCCTACGTTTCTAGTTTTGTGACAGCCCCACATTAGTGTTCGTTTTAAGATTTTTCTAGGAGTGTCTTCATTTCTCCCTCATTTTTAATAAATATTATTAATCTAATTTATAATACAGTTTTTTAAATTCAAATTGCATTGTTCACAGTCCTAGGGGGAAAAGCTTACAAGTGGAATCAAGACCTGTTTCATCCTAAGGAGGACGAGCAGGGCTAGGGGTGTCGTGAATTAGATTTCAGAGCAGTAGTGTTAAAAACAGAGTAGGAGCAGAGACGATGGCGCAGTTGGCAAAGTGCTTACCGCACAAGCATGAGGACCTAAGTTCACATCACCAGTACCCATGTAGGAAGCTGGCTACAGTGGTGGTCATCTGTAATCACAATGC
Source organism: Rattus rattus (assembly GCF_011064425.1). Classification (NCBI taxonomy): domain Eukaryota; kingdom Metazoa; phylum Chordata; class Mammalia; order Rodentia; family Muridae; genus Rattus; species Rattus rattus. Next base: position 25,882,185 of record NC_046156.1, read on the forward strand.
TGGGAAGTTAGAGACAGCAAGAGCCCAGGATATCCTGGCCAACCCTTCTACCTTTTACTGTTTTAGCCATGAAAGGTTCTTCTGCTCTCCTTACTCGGCCTTTTGTCTCATTAATTTTATTATTTCCTGTGTTTTCGTGATTGGAACTGTCTTTCCTTATGCACAATATTACTCTACATGTTTTCTACAGTACTAGTCACGAACTGCTCCTGTAATATTCTTATTTATCCATCAATTTTTAAATGATAGCATTGCTGGAAATAACCTTTTATATCCAGTTCTGATTATTTTTAATGAAAAGGGAACCAAACATTTTATATTGCTTAGTCCAAATATGCCAAGTTTTTAATGCAGGCAAATGAGATTTTTAGGATGGTGGTTATGCTTTCTAGCATCCCTATAAACAACACATGCTTTATTTATTACAGAGGGATTTTCTAAGATTTTCTTCTTATTGCAGTGTTGCTGGTAGACTTGAGCCATTATATATCCAAAGGCAAGTGTCCAAAAGCATGAACCTTATTTCAAAATATATACACATTATAACTGAACTTTATTATGAGAATGTGAAGCTGGAGCCCATGTTATATCTTTCCTATCAACATAGACTACTCAAAAGCTCATTTAATCCAAGGGTTTTATTGAACAAGAGCGGAAGCCCAGCCTGAACGAGGCTTCTTCGATGCATATAAGCTACCGCAGAGTTCAGTGTCAGGTTTCCGAGGTTCAGAATCCAGGCATGGCCAAGGTAGACTCTTCCATTGGCGGTCAGGGCTGCTGTGCTGTGATCCTTCTCCATCCTAGATGGCTCCCAAGTCCCTTGACATGTCTCTGTAAGGATCCTGCCCTCAAGAGCTGTTGGAATGAGTCTCCGATGCTCTGTTGATGGTTGCTGGGAACCTTAGTTCTGTGGGCCTCATAGGACAGCTCACAGCATGGCAGCCAGCATCTCTCAGTGTTCCGGGAGCTACAAGGCACAGAGGGGAAGGCCATGCGTCTTTTAAACTAAAACTGACAAGTGGTATAGAGTCATCTTTACTGTTTTTCTCAGGGTAAGTTAGCCACTAAGTTTGGACCACAGTCAAGGGGAGGAGATTTCACAAAGCTATGAATGCAGTAGAAAGGATCTTTTTGGGGCTATCTCGATGCCCTCCAAGTCAGAGTCTGTTAGTAGCCAAGTAGCATTTGCTCAGTTTCCATTCACTGTTTTGATGTCTTCAGATAATGGTAATTCTTCTGTCATAACCTTATAGCCCGTGAGATTCTTCTGTCATAACCTTACAGCCCGTGAGGTTACTTCTGATCCTGCAGTTGGAGAAAGATGGAGAGAAGGCAGGTTGGCCTTGGGTCTCCATTTGCTTTTCTCTTGCTAAGATAAAGCACCATGACGAGGGCAACAGACAGAAGAGGCTTTGATTTTCCTTGCTTTGCTTTGCTTTGCTTTTGATTTGCCTTTGTTTTGTCTTGTTGTTTTGGTTTGGTTTGGTTTTTGGCTTACAAGGGGGTTAGAACCCATAATGGCTTAGAAGGCATCAGGCAGATGTGATGGTCGGAGCTGGACGCTGAGGGCTCAGATCTTGAACGCCAGGTACGAAGCAGCAGAGAAAATGGACCCATAGGTTGATATATTTGAATATTTGGTGGCCTTTTAGAAGGAATTAGAAAGCATGGCATTATTGGAAGAGATGGGCCCTTGTTGGAAGAAGTGTGTTACTGTAGAGTAGATTTTGGGGTTTCAAAAGACTGTGCCAGGGTGGATTGGCTCTCCTTCTCCCCCCCCCCCCCTCCTCCCTCCCCCCCCCCTCCCTCCTCCCTCCCTCTCCCTTTCCCTCTCTCCCTCTCTCTCCCCCTCTCTCCCTCTCCCTCCCTCCCCCCCCCTCCCTCCCCTCCCCTCTCTCCCTTTTGTATCTTTTCCTCCTTCCTTCCCCATCCTTCCACCCCACCTCTACCCCAGCCTACTACTTGTGGATCAGATCTAAGCCCACAGCTAGTACTCTAGTCCCATGCCGACCTGTCACAGGCTCTCCACCATGATGTCATGAACTAACCCTATGAAATTGTAAGCAAGTCCCCAATTAAATGCTTTCTTTTCTAACCTGTCACGGTCATGATGTGTCTTCACAGCACTAGAACAGTAGCGAAGACTCAAACGCAGTACATTCAGTTGTTCAACTATAAATTGTCTCTTTTGTATTTGTGTGGTATGGAAAAGGTGTTGATCAGAGCTACTTCCTGCACAAATATAAAGTGTTCCTCAGTGTTACGATAATTACAATTTAAATCATTTAAATTTGCCTCACTTTTCTGTAAAAAAAAGTTGAAAGCCTTTATGTCCAGAGAACAGGCTAGGAAAATAAACAAGCCGTGAGGTACAGGGAACAGTCTACATGACAGGATCATATTGTCATATTACAGTTTATACAATCAATTGCATTAGTAATTAAAAGATAAACTAAGGGATATGCAGAAATAAAAGGATAGACTCAAACTGACCCACATATTAAGACCTTTAAGCTATAACAGACTAGGCATCTGTGATTTGATTTTAGTTCAAAACCATATTATTAAGCAATATTATATTATATTAAACACAGTTTCTCTGCCCTGAATATGACTCTGGACTTCATGATCTATATGACCCCATATGAATCTTCTGTTATATATGAAGTAGCAGCTTTTAGACTTATAAAAGTGAGCACTATGAGAAAGCTAACACTACCTCCTTAAATCGTGCCAGCCGTAATGAAAACTGGCAAAGGCCAGGCAGTCATTGGCGCTTAATGAGCTTGCTTTCAGTGAACATCAGACCTTGTGGGTTTGTAACTTAACACTCGTAATGTGTTGCAGCAATAGAAGCAAGTCTGTCCTGTTAATGTGTGTCCTAACAAATTTACGGTTTGTGAAAATTAGCTTATGATGAATACTTTAAAAGCATAAGAGTATTACTAGTGAGTACTACATTTTGCCATATTCTGTACTTTGCAACTATTACCTTATTCTAACCCTTGTCTAATTGGCCGGTTCTAAGTAGGTGGAGTAGAAACATCCCTAACCTAAACCATTTATATAGGCTCATACCTGCTTGTGTTTTTCACAAAAAGTCTTTGTGAAGGTTTCTCGTGTTGCTAGTTTCTTTATAAAGCCCTGTCTCTGGTCACAGTATTTTTGGTGACCAATGAAAAAAATCATTATTAATTTTGTTGGATGGATACCATAGATTGTGATGTTAGAAAAAGGTCTTACACTTTAAGAACACATGCTAAAATAATTACAGAAGAACTATAAGACTAAAACTAAATTCATTCTAACGTTTTTGTACAGGCTCAAATAAAATGTATTATGCACAAGATTAACTTTGATTCTAAATTTAACTTTTTCTTTTCTATTTACATTTTCTACCAGCCTACCATCATTAACGAGTGCATAATTAAGGGGGGTGCCCTTTGGGCCTCAGTACTATACACAGCACAGAGTTTGTTCCTTAGCTTGGCTACTCCGCCAAATCCAGGCTTTTTCCACAAATGGGTAGAGGGAATTACTAGGTTTCTGGGTATTTTTTATCTGCATAAATCATGTGAGTACAGTATGAAGCCCACCCTGACAGAGCTATGCTGTGCCCTTTGAAGTTGAATTGAGAACTCACTAAGCAGGGTGTACCCATTAATTATAAGGCTTTAAAACTTGACTCCTGAAAATACATAGCTGAGATATTTTTAGTTTTAATAGGATTAGATCCATTACAAAAGAATTTGAGAGTATATGTTATATTCTGGAACAAGTATGGCCATGAGTTAATTTAGTATGAAATGAGATGAGCTGCTTTTCCCTCTGTGTCAGAAAAATGAAGACAGTCATTGCCTGATACTGTGGAGATCCTGTGAGATATGAACACTAGCAGCGTCTCATCAGGTATGCCAATGCCTGTTGGTCTGCAAAATAATGTTTCTCTAACCACTTCCTGGAAACACCATTGTAGCCAAGTCTTCCCTGTAGACGTTAGAGAAAAGACAAAACTGTAGAGACAGCGAGAAGACCAGTTGCTTCCTGTTCAGTGGGAAAGGGTGAGACCACTAGAGCTCAGGAGATTTGCGATGGAAGCCCTCTGCATGGCACTGTAACTGCATGTACACCATGCACTGTCGTCCCACAGGACGTGCACCACAGAGAGTCAACCTTCCTTTAAACTGGGTTCGGTAACTGATGGACCTCTGTGGTTTGGGGTGCTGTTCATGGGGGAAATGGGAACTAGAAGTTGGTTAATTAAATGACAAAGTTTTGCATGATTTGCTCCATTCTCTGAAGTTAAAATGGTTATAAGCCATAAGATCTGTAAACATACACACACACACACACACACACACACACACACACACACACACACACACACACACACACGCACACACACACACACTACAGGGTGGGGGGATGGGTTGGGGAGGAAAAAGAGTTACCCAGATATTTATTAACTCTATAAAACATCAACATTGAAAGCCATACGTTCCCACTAAAGCATGGCCATACAGAAATTTACCACAGCTGAAGCTGGGGTTTTCAGATTACATTGCTCTGTTTGCCTTTCTGTGTCTTATTTCTGCTTTTATGATGTTTTATTTCATTTATATTATGGCTACTTGTTTGATTAGATGTTTAAATCATTTACTCTTCTCTTTATTGCTTTCCAATGAGTGCATTTCTAGTTAAGGCTGTAGACTTTCCAAGACGTGCTACATCTGTACCTCATAACTTTAATCTATAGTTCTTATTACTATTCATTTCTTAACAGTGTGTAGTTTGGCTTTGACTGTTTTATTCATCCAAGAGTTATTTATGGACTGTTTTTTATCCTCAGGGGTAAGATGTTTTTTTCTTTCTAACTTTTTTTATTATTAGTCACTTTACACTTGATCACTGTCCCTGCTCCAGGTCTCCCTTTCTCCTCTGAGAGGGTGGCACCCTCCTGCCAGATATCTCCCCACCCTGGCACCTCAAGTCTTTGCAGGGTTAGGCGCTTCTCCCACAGAGGCCAGACAAGACAGCTGAATTAAGGGAAAGGATTCCACTGGCAGGCAATAGTTTTTGGAATAGCTTCCGTTCCGGTTGTTCAAACCCCACCTGAAGACGGAGCAGCACATCTACACAGGAAGCCTAGGTCCAGCCTGTGCATGCTCTTTGGTTGGTCTCTGAAAGCCCCAAGGATCTAGGTTAGTGACTGTTTGGTCTTCCTGTGAAGTTCCTACCCCTTCGGCCTGCACTTCTTCCTTCTGTTCTTCTATGAGAATCCCCAACCTCCATCCAGTGTTTGGCTGAGGGTCTCTGCATCTGTCTAAGTCAGCTGCTAGGTAGAGCCTCTCAGAGGACACCCATGCTGGGCTCCTGTCTTCAAGCCCGAGAGAGTATCATTAATAGTGTCAGCAATTGGTGCTTGCCCAGGGGATGAGTCTCTAGTTGGGCCGGTAATTGGTTGGCCATTCCTTCAGTCTCTACTCCATCCTCCACCCTGCATTTCTAGTAGGCAGGATCACCTCCCCCTCCAGAGAAAAAGGCGGTAGCTTAAAACTACACTCAATAGCATACTCTTAGGAGAGTGCTCCCTTGTCAGCTCTAGGTAGTGACGTACATGCACACGCGTGTACACACACACACACACACACACACACACACACACACACACACACCTGTAGCTCATTTTACTAATTCAAACACTCAGTCCCTTTACATTGTTGATGGCATTATAAATTCTTTGACAGCTGTCTAGTTTGGTAACAGCTGTGAAGGTCTGTTTTGCTCACACTTTCTGTTTGGATACGCTGCTTTACTACATCTCATTTTTTCTTTTTCATCACGTTGTCTTTCTGTTTTTTCTATTTCTCCATTGTATGGTGGTCATATGGTGATGAAGATGGTTGACTAACCATTCTATCTGTGTGTAGACAACTTATTATCATGCCTAGATGCCATGGTCTCAGGAGTACACATCCTAGTAAAGCCTGTTTAAGTTCAGTTGGTGGGGTGGTACAACACAGTCAGTAGTATCTTTCTGATCATTGTGCTGCAGAAGGGAAGTGTGCTCCTCTCCCAGGATAATCCATACCCATTTCCTTTCTAAGAACCTTGTCTTCCATAGGAATACCTTAAAATACAATTTTTATTCCACTTATTCTGTATTTTTCTCATGTATACTCATGTTCAGTAGACAACTTTTCATTGTCTCTCTCTCCATACTCCTCATATTTCACTATTCTTAATTTATTTTTCTTTTGTTCTCAACCTGATATTTAGGTTTCTTAACTTATTACCTAGATTTTATGTTACAGCATTCCTGTTTTATAAGGAAGTATTTTATAAGGAAGTATTTTCTATAAGTTTGAAAGCTATAATAATATGTATGCTATGATTGTAGTTATTTCTCACTATTCATATGGGAAGTTTTTTATCTAAATTGTAGAGGGAAAGCAAACACTCAGAAGATTAGTAACTTGACAAGGTCAATTAGCTAATGAATGCTTGAACCAGACATGAAATGCCAAACTGTCGTTCTTCAGTAGTAGTGTATCATTCCATATGGTAGTCCACCTCTCTGCAAGAAATGGTCCCACTCCATCTTTCAATTGCAGTCTGTTTTTCCTTTCTTAGCATTGCTCTTAAATTTCATTGGCTGTCTTCCAGGTCTACAAAAAGAAAACTGAAAGTGGAGGGTTTTTTTTTTTTTTACAATAAATATGGAAACCAGCAAAAAGCACTTGTTTTTAAGCGTAGCATGAGAATGGATAAAGAAAGCAGTCTAAATAGACCAATTCTCATAAATTAGTAAATATAGCTCAGTGGCTGCTTTATTATAATGCTGTGTTGTACATAAATAATATTTACAAATATAGTGAGAGTCATTAAAGAAAGACTAAATTATGAGGCTAGGGAGAGGACTCAGGGGGCAATATGTATACATATATGTATACATATGTATGTATATACGTATAAAGACCTGAGTGTGAATCTTAGTTTCCATGTAAATGCCAGTGGTAGTGTCCCTCCCTATGACCCAGTGATGAGAGGGTCACAGGCACAGGCGGGTTCCTGGGACTTGCTTGCCAGCCAGTCTCCTTGAGCTGCAGGTTAGGTTAGAGATCCTTTCTCAAGAGAATGAAATGAAGAAACAGTTGAGGATGACATCCCAACATTAGCCTTTGGCCTCCACTCGTGTGAATTCAGGTAATCTGCACAGAAAAGTGCATACACACAAAGAAAGCCTAGATTGTGTTCAAGTTGACCTCCAGGGTGTCTAAAAACATATAACTGAATGTAAATGTTTCAAATTGTAAAAAAATACTTGGTGAATTTTTTATAATAGCAGAAAAAGAAACATCCCACATGATTGTCAGAAAAGATGGGCAAATAATTCTATAATAAAATCACATACTGAAATAAAGTTTCACTTACCATATCATCATAGATAGAACTTGGGAGTATACTACTAAATGAGGAATTCAAGCTGCAGAATGTGTCCTTAGGATCCTTATAAGACTTACAAGTATCCTGGGCTAAATAGTAACAGTATTAAGATGAGTAGCTAGACAGAAGCAGTTAAGAGAAGTCAGTCTATTGGTGAACACAAATGTAGAATAGTAATTCTTCAAAGGCAGGAATTGAAGGAGAACCCTATTGTTAGGGACATACACATAGTACTACAGAAGAATTAATAATGTTCTATTTATAAGCTAATTACTAGATACCTCCATTTCCATTTTACATTGTGTATGACTTACATGTGCTTAATATGCATGTTTATGTATTAAAATGTTTAACACTACTTTGGGTCACGTTTGGTATGCTTTTGTTATCTAGAAATACTTAAATGTTTAAAGAATATTATTATTTGTACTGATCAAATATTTAAATGTTTAGAGAAGCTTTTCAAAGATATTTAGATATATGACTCATCATCATTGTTATTACCAGATAAAATATAAAATAAGCACATTTGAAACAATGTTCATTTATCTAAGGAAAACTTTATATTAAATTTTTTAGTATGTGCAGTATTATGAAATAGAAGTTTAACTTCCTAAACTATGCTATGCTATTAATTTCAGATAATATGCAGTAACATATCTGAAATTTCTTATTCTTAGGATTAGTGAAAAGCATAATTACAGTAACCGTGCTACATTAAATTCTAGAGGAAACATTAACTATAAGCTCTGAGAAATTTTTAGAAATGTGGGGTTGGGACCATCTTTGTTCCCTCGTCATCATGAATGAGCAGCATCCTTTCAGAGTGGGGTTATTCTGCTGCAAAACATGATTTATCCTTTATGACTAAATAATTGTGTTTATTTTTACTTGCACAGGTAAATAAAATAAACTTTGAACTTCATTTCAGTATAGCTACAAAGAATTTTACCAAAACTTTGTTATGTAAAAGGAGTGCTAAAACTTGCAAGGCTGAGGAAAAGCTAACTTGTGCCTCTGAAGTTTATATAGAAGACTTTTCTAAAGGGTTAAGTCAACTCTAAGGAAACCTGTGTGCAGATTTAGGATATTCTGTGTCTCCCATTGTGTTTGCCTTCTCATTGCATTATAATCTATAAATAATGATTTAATGCTGACATCTCAGAGCATAAAGGAAATATAGTAATTTTCATTTCCTATATATTGCAAATGAATGAGAGGACTCAGCTTCCCATTGGTTAGAATTTTAAGGCACATAGACATTTATAAAGATTTTTCACATAATAATTTTAATTTTACTTATAATTCTGGAAACATACAGAATATTTGATTGAGAGATGCGGGCATCTTTTGAAACAGATATTTTAGGAACAGAATACAAAGTAGTGCCTTATATCAGAGTCACTATATGCTTTTTTTTTTGTTTTTTTACTTTTCCTGGAGCTAATCTCCTTAAAAGCTAATTCTCCAGGCAAACAATGCCAGCTTTTCAGTGCTGAATACAAGTGGGTCAGGAGGGGATTAAAGATGGGCCCTGCCCTGGGAAGAAGCAGGGAAAGCTTCACTTCTTACACTCCCCTTGTTATTTGAGAATTCATAAGTTGCTGCTTAATTCTGACCCCTTCCTTGGCTTCCTGTTTCTTACATTGGTGTCTGAGCCCCTGTTGTTCATCTGTGGGTGCAAAGTTTTCCTAGACACTTTCCCACTACCTCGCTATCAGCATTGAGTCCATTGGCTTCAGTACTCAGTTTCTGCCGAGTTCCTTCTTCCCTTGTATAGCTCAGGTCTTTTCTCGGTGTCTGGTACTGTCGGCACTATACCCTTAGGAGCCTTCTTGTTAGGCCGTAGTCTAACTGAAGTGTCTGAGTCAATAACCATACCAGATAATCTACTGGACACAAACCAGTGCACACGCAGGACAGAGTTGGATAGGGTATCCTCGTTTTCAGTCTCACTGAGAGGTTTTTAAAATAAGGCTGACTCAGAAAACTTCATTACCCACATCCTGTTCCCCATTCATGGAAGAACCGTGCTAGTGTGAGGACAGCAAACAGACTTTTGAGCCCTCCCTCTGTACGGTGGGGGTTCAGTGCCTTCAATTATGTGGTTTTATATAGGGGATTGTCAGCACTGAGGACTAACAGTGGATAATGTGTCTAACATATTACTCACAGGATTCCAATACACAGTGAGATCCTTAGTATTATTTCCATCCTTAGTCACTTCAATAATTCATTATTTCCATATAACTTTTCTTCTCAAACCTATTAGTTATAAGAGGAATTCATGTGGTGGTTTTTGTTCATTATAAAATAACTGACTTGGCTAAATGAGTTCTAAGGTTTCCTCCATCTTTGTCAAGAAGCAGATCTTTGTCTAAGGAAGAGAGGCTTTAGTTGCTTCAGTAAAAAATAAAAATGGCGCTACCAGTTCCTGCGCGTACCCTGGCGGTCGGTCAGGCCCTCCCTAGTTACGGCTCCAGCAGGCCATCGGCATTAGCACTAACTCATCTCAGTGGCTCCACGCTGCTCCCAAGTACTCTCTGACCCCCGCAGCAATCTCTCCACCCATCTAGTTCCCAGGGAGGGCTGTCACCACGTCGGGCATAGCCATCTCAATCCTAGGCAGGCCCAGTGCGTCCTGCCGCCGTACACTCTCCTGAAACTCAATCAAGTCACCACATGAAAGAACACACCACACAATATCCTCTGATCCAACTGATAAGGTATAATTTGCCCATATAGACAACACAAAATCCTGCACACACCCATCTCTTAAAAATAGTCGTAACAACCTGTAACTATACACAGAGAAGAATCTTAACATCTGCCGCCATGTTCTGTCAACTCCCCCCTTGCTCCTGCCCCCTCTCTTGCCTGCTCCCTGCCTTCTAAAGCCTCTGTTCCTGCCTCCCTTCCTTCTCATCCAATGACAGGCTTCATTTTATCTTGTCTGCCTTCACCTGCATAATGACATCGGCCGACACTTAGTAATGATTGTTACACACAGATTGTTCAGTCAGTTCAATTATATAACTTTTACATTATCTCTTTTTAAACTTTCTATACTTCTCTCCATCTTAATTCACCGAGATAGAAACAATTAGAGTTTCTACATGCTTCTGTCAGAAACCAACATGCCTGCCTCAGTATGCAGACCTAATGGGCCCTCTGGCCAAGTTCCTGTTTGAGCACAGGCCTTTCACTGTACACTATTCTTATCTTTTCGTGCTTTCAGTAGTCTTTATTTTCTATCTCAACCATGTACATCACGTAATAAAACACTAGTGGGCCGTCCGGCTTAAACGTCCTATTTCAGTTAGCATGAATCTACCACGGCCTCACAATGTTTCCCGCCTCCGGCTTTGCTGTCTCCAATGTTCCTCTCTCTCAGGCTGGTTATACTCCCTTCATGTAGCTTTGTTGGCAGACGATCCTGGCATCTCCAGCATCTTGAGGTCTCCACCATGGCCCATGTATCTTCTTTACAACTCCATGCTATGGCCTCTGGGTGACTCGTAGCAGGAGACTCGAGCCTTGCCACACTTTGCCTGGCCTCTGCAGTTCTCTGAAATCATGAAGGAAAGGTCAATGACTCCCAAAATCTTAGAGCTCTTTTTTTCTAAAACCGTGAGCACATGACTTAGCGATGCCAAGTTCAGCTACCAGCTTGGGGTGGACCTTTGGCTGTGTGGGCCACAGCAGCAGCAGCTTTCTGTGAAGAGAGGGAATGCACCCTTCCGGCGCTCACCTTTCACCAGTCACCTGGGTGGGCAGGCTTCTGCCCACACGCTCCTTTCTTATTCTTCTGTGCAAAGGAGGCACTTGTCTAGTAAACAGATGAGTACATTACTTTGCTTTCCAGTGATGCATTTTTATTTTACGTGTATGAGTGTTTTGCCTATATGTTAGCGTGTGTACCGCGTGCATGCCCGGAGCCTGAGGAGACCAGAAGAGGTCACCCAGTAACTCCTGAAGCTGGGCTTGCTGATGATTATGATCTATCACGTGGGTGCTAGGAGCTAAACCCGAGCGCTCTATGAGAGCAGCCCCTGCTCTTTACCGCTGAGCCAGTTCTCCAGCCCCCAAGGTGTGAATGGCTTTTTAGTTTAGTCTGTATAAATACTCAAGGCATGGGGAAAATACAGACAAGGTTCTGTGCCAGAGTCTCGCTTTGCCTGCAGCCTGGTTACGAAGACTCCTTGTTCTTCACTGAAGCCTCGGGAGCTGGCACCTCAGGTGTCTGCATTCCTCTCAGCACTGCTGTCTTCCGGGCCTACCGGCAAGCCGCCTTTATAGTACTCGGCACCGTTTCTAGTTCCTTTTCCTCCTCTTGCTTGCTTACACAAATCTTTTTAATATATCTATATACTCCCAAATGCATCTAATTCTATGTAAACTCCAAAGCTTCCTCGTAGATTGTAAAGGTTTGCATATTCCTTACCCCAGATACTTCTTAGTCTGCTTTTGTGCCAGCCTCCTCTTTACCACCTGTGTTCCCCGGATAATTTATATCCCCCACGTTCTTCATTCAAATGCTGTATGTCATCAGACAGGCTCTCTCAGATCGCCATATATGCAGCAAGTCTCCTCCTTACCTATCCTTTGTTCTTCAACTCGTCACCGTGGTGTATGTGTTTGGTTTTATATATCCAGTAGATGTGTGACCTCTGTCACCAGGAGCCATTATACCAGCCTTGACAACAGTGCTCAATTAGCAAACGTCTGTTGAATTACTGGTTTGAACCCCTCTTAGTCTGGTCTAATGTTTGTCCCGGCAGCAGTGTGTATGCTGCTGTGGTGAAACGTCATGACAATAAGGGAGGAAAGGGCTTACTAGCTTCATGCTTCCCAGGGCTGCTCATCAGTGAGGGAGGCAGGAACCCAAACAGGGCGGGGACCTGGAGGCAGGCACTGATGCAGAGGCCACAGAGGGGTGCTGCTTCCTGCCTGGCCTTCCAAGGCCACGTCAGCCTTCTTCCTTACAGAACCAGGACCACCAGCCCAGGGACGGCTCTATTCACATTGGGCTGCCTCCTCCCCCGCCAGCCCCGCCCCTCACATATCAATCACTGGTTAAGAAAATGCACTCCAGGCTTGTGGAGTCTTACGAAGGCCTTTGCTCAGTCGAGTTTCTGTCCTCAGAAGACTTTAGCTTGTGTCACATTGACATAAAACTGTCCCGCACAATGATGTAAAGAAACGAGCCTTTCCCCTTCCAAAAAGTCTTTTAACTTTATGATTGATGGTCTTTCTTGATGAAACATTGCTTCCAATTTTTCAATTACACAAGTTAGCAAAGAAATGGTGCTTTTATGGGTTGTGTAAATCAGTAAGTTATTCATAGTTTCACTTCTTAGTATTAATCCTATCTGTCTTTCTCACTGCTTGGTTCTGAAACCTTAAAAGGCAATCCCTTAGCCCTGTACACTAACTTACGGTTGTTGCTTTTTATTATAAGTGAAAATACAGTTTTTTAAATGTCATTAATTTACTAATTTTAAAAGTTTCATTGTAATATTTATTTTGCTTTCCTACTTAATGCTTATTTTGTACTAACTATAAAGGGAGAAAGTTCAGCCTTTTTTTCTTTTCTTTCAAGTGAAAACTACTCACAGTATGGTAAGATGGAAATTGTGGAAGCTGACAGAAGTGTTTGACTAACTGCCATGTTTCTAGTGCTTTATCTTCTGTTTATTTGGATTCTCTGTGGAAATAAAGAACCACAAGTATATGATACCTTACGTCTTAGAAGTTCCTTAGCAGTCACAAGAATACTGTCCTGTGTTTCAGACTAAAGAGATTGTTATGCTGGTTCTGAATGTTTTTAGATATGGGTGTGAGTACAAATGCCTTTATACTTTCATGCTGGATCTATAACATTTGATGGCGGATTTTAAAGATTGTAACGTATTTAAATTGTATTTTCTGTATATCCAGGAAGGGAAAATATTAAGCATTATATTATCATAAATATACTTCTGAAGTACAGCCTATTTTTTAAACATTAAATGTATACTGAATATGGTAAACCCTGCAATTCTATATTTTCAGAATACTTTTTAAAATTGCATTATGTATATATCTTTGTAGTCACTATCTAAAGAGAAATACTGAAATTAGTAATATATTTGACTTTTTTATTGAAAAAAATTATTTTTATACAATATATTCTGATCACAGTTTCCCTCCCTCATCTCCTCCCAGCACCTCCCTATACCCTTCTTAGAAAACAAACAAGCAAATATAAAAGACAAACAAACAGGGCTAAAACAAAAACAAATAAAAGAAAATCAAAAGGAACTGAGAAGAGCTTGAGAGAAACCCAGACCCACGGACATGTAACTCATTTCACACCCATGGAAATTCATGGAAACAATAATATATAAACAAAAACCGGTATGGTTAAAAGTGATAAAACAATATAGACAACTCAAAATACCTTTGAGTTTATTTTGTGTTGGACACCTACTGCCACTCCTATGGCCTGCCCTTATGGTTTGTGAGACTCCCATGAGAAACTAATTTTCCTTTGCCAGTGGTTGCTAACTGGAGATAGCTTCTGGTCCACTTCCCCTTCTCAGCCCCGGGCTGCCCTCTAGTCGGGGTCTGTGCAGGCCTTGTGTGTGCTGCTTCCGTGTCTCTGAGTTCAGATGTAAACTGGCCCTGTTGTCTGGAAAACACTGCTTTCTTGGTTATCTTTGTCTCTGGCTCTCACAATCTTTGCTCTTCTGCTAAGTTCCCTGAGCCATGAGGTGGGATTTGACGAAGACATCCCATTTATGACTGAGTGCCTCAAGGTCTCTCATTCTCTACACATTGTCCAGTTGTGGGTCTCTGTGTTAGTTCCCATCGTGTGCAGTGGAAAGCTTCTCTGATGATGGCTGAATGAGGCATTGGTGTATAGGAATAGCAGCCATATTGCTGTGTTCCTTTAGCAGAACAATAGTATTTGGTTTTTCCCTAGGTCCATGCCACCTCTATTCTCTGTCAGACATGGGCTCCATCTCACGGAGTGGGTCTTAAATCCAGGGAGATAGTGTTTGGTTACTCCCGCAACTTGGGTGCACTAGTGTCCACGGTATCACGCAGGCAGGTCACCATGGCAAATCACAGTTTTCAGCAGGGTTTGTGTTTACTCTTTCTCCTCTAGTAGCGTGTGGAGTACCTTCCAGTACTGTGCACACTAGTCAGTAGGGGTGAAGACTCTAGTGAGACACCAGCCCAGCCTTGCCATGTTCAATGATGTATATTTGTTGCATTTAGCAGTAGGGCTTTGCCATCAGGAAGCAACCAGTTGTTTTGGCAGTAGCCTGAGTTGTTTGGGGATTTCCTTGGAGCACCTCCAGCTAACAGGTCAATTAGATGTAACCATGTCTAATGGAAGCTTTGTCTCCCCATTATCTGCTGATTTCTTTCATATACATACACATATTTAAGAACTTCTACTATAGTAGGTTTCCTTATGACCTCTCAAGTGGCCCTCACTGTTAGCTGCCCTCCTCATATTCTCTCCCTTAACCTCCTCCCCTTTCCTTCCCCTTATGTTTGAGACTTTTTAAATTTATTTTTATACTCCAGATTTTATTCCCCTCCTAGTCTACCTTCCAACTGTTCTACATCTCATATCTCCTCCCAACTCCCACCCCCTTCTCCACAAGGATGTCCCTACCCCACCCTACCTCCTCCAGACCTCTAAACTTTCAGGGCCTCCAGTCTCTTGAGGGTCAGGTGCATCTTCTCTGATTGAACCGAGACCCGGGAGTCCTCTGCTGTATATGTGTTGGGAGCCTCATATCAAATAGTGTGTGCTGCCTGGTTGGTGGTCCACTGTCTGAGAGATCTCGGGGGTCCAGGTTAACTGAGACTGCTGGCCCTCCTACAGGGTTTCCCTCCTCCTCAGCTTCCTCCAGCTTTTCCCTAATTCAACCAGGGAGGTCAACAGCTTCTGTTCATTGGTTGAGTGCACATATCTGCATCTGACTCTTTCAGCTGCTTGTTGGGTCTTTTGGGGGGCAGCCATGATAGGTCCCTTTTTGTGAGTGCCCCATAGCTTCAGTAATGGTGTCAGGTCTTGGGCCTCCCCTTGAGCTGGATCTCACTTGGGCCAGTTGCTGGATCTTCTTTTCCTCAGACTCTTCTCCATTTCCTTCCCTTCATTTCTTTCAGACAGGGAGAATTATGGGTCAGAGTTTTGACTGTGGGATAGCAACCCCATCCTTCACTTGATGCCCTGTCTTTCTACTGGAGATGGGTTCAACAAGTTCCCTCTCCCCACTGTAGGGCATTTCATCTAGGGTCCCACCCTTTGAGTCCAGAGAGTCTCTCATTTCCCAGGTCTCTGGTACATTCTAGAGTGTCTTCCCAACCTCCTTCCTCCAGAGGTCACCTGTTTCCATTCTTTCTGCTGGCCCTCAGAGCTTTAGTCCTTTTCCCCCACCCAATACCAGATCATTTCCCCCTCTCTCCCAGCTCCATCTCCTTTCTCTCCCCTGTTCCTCCCTCCCTCCCGTCTCATAGTTGCTTTCTTCTCCCACCCAAGTGGGACTGAGGTGTCCTCACTTGGGCCTTTTAGTTTGCTGACTTTTTTGAGTTTGTGGATTATATCTTGGATTTTCTGTACCTTTTTAAAAATTGTTTTGGCTAATATCCACTTAATAATGAGAACATACCGTGCATGTCCTTTTGGGTCTAAGTTGCCTCACTCAGGATGACTGTTTGAGTTTTTAACTGCCTTTATTGCCTGTCTTAGTTTGGGTTTTACTGCTGTGAAGGGACACCAGGGCCAAGACAACTCTTATAAGGACAACATTTAATTGGGGCTGGCCTTACAAGTTCAGAGGTTCAGTCCATTATCATCTATGCAGGAGCATGGCAGCATCCAGGCAGGCATGGTGCAGGGGGAGCTGAGAGTTCTACATCTTCATCTGAAGGCTGCTAGAAGACTGGCTCCCATTTGGTTAGGACCAGGGTCTTAAAGCCAACACCCATAGTGACACACTTCCTCCAACAAGGCCATACTTCCAAATAGTGCCACTCCTGGGCCAAGAATATTCAAACAACCACATTGTCCTTAACAATAATTAGTAATGAAATATAACAAGTATAATCATATACTGCTATGATTAAGTTGCTAGCATCATTACTCTTGATCTGTATGGTCATTGTTAGGTAAAGTAAATTATGAACTCAGGTATCAGACCTTGACAGCCTGTCTGCAAAGTGAGATGCCAAGCAAAGGACAGGTAGAGAGCTAGCATATACAGTGTCAAGACGAGACTTTAAACAAAAGAATAATTCCTATCCTAAGTAAGACATACCAGTGTGGCATAAATTTTCTCATACTCTTGCAGACAGCATGCAATTTAAAACGTATGAATTGCTTCTTTCTGGAATTTTTATTTGCTGTTTTGAATAAGGTTCTCTCCAGAGGAGACTACATGCATTTCACGGTGAAACTCATTATGTTTCTCTTCTCAATGTCTTTTTTAAAGGATTTGTAAATTTTACATAAATGCATGTACATATGTGTTTTGTGTGCATGCCTATGTGCATGCCTAGTGCCCAAGGAGGCCAGAAATGGTTACCACATCCCCTGGAACTATAGCTAAGGATAGTTGTTAGTCTCCGTGTGGGTGCTGGGAACGTAGGTCCTCTATAAGAGTAGCAAGTGCTCTTAACCTGAGACTCTCCCTAGCCACTGTCTCTTAATACCTTGAGAGACTCATGTTTCATAAGTGATTTCTAATATCTGAAATTCTGATAGTCGTGGAGAAACAAATACCATGTTTAAAGGTCTAAATGTTTAGAAACATCCCATCAAAAATTAATAAGTATCTGAGAGTTAAAGGAGTGGCAGGGAGTGAGCTGTACCAGAGAATCACGGCCCTGTGACCCGCATGTACAGAAAGAATGAGCAAGAAAGGATGAAAATATAGGACCGATTTTACTTAGAAGACTATTGCAGGCCAGTCATGGTGATGAATGCCTGTAATCTCAGCCTTCTGGGGGCTGTGACAGGACTTCAAGCGCTGGCTACGTAGTAAGACCCAATCTCAGAGCACAAAACAACAACAACAAAAACCCAGAAGACTGTTGCAGTAGTGCAAGTGATGACTAGGAAAGGTGTGGACTGAGATACACATCATTACCCAATAACAGTCCAATCCTATAATCAAATAAGAACTACCAGAAGGGAAAAAAGATTTCATAATGTAAGATAAATAATTTTAGGTTTTGTTCATGTTTCATTTGAGGTCACCAAGTGGATGGAGAGATGTTCTAAGAATATGGTTAAAAGGTGATTCATGGAGCTGGAAAGATGGTCCATGGTTAAGAGCTCTTCTCAATCCTCCACATGACCAGGGTTCATTCCCAGCACCTGTATTAAGTTCACGACTACCCACAATTCCAGCTCCAGGGAATCCAACCTTCTTCTGAACTCCAGGGCGACACACACACACACACACACACACACACACACACACACACACACACAGCATATATTCACAGAGATATACATATACATAAATAAAAATAAAATGAATCTTTTTGAAAAATCCAACCAGTAAAGTCATAAAAGCAGTATTAACACCATGGTGCAAAGAAGACAGCACCCTTTACATAGAATAATACCAAGGAAACTTCTAACTAATCTTTCTGATTTTTAACTAAATCAATGCTGTTTACACACATTTCAACATCTGCCACATGGGGTCTCATAGAAAAAAAAAAAAGACCTTATGTTTCCTGCTAATTATGAGATTTCATTATGAAAATATCAAAGAATTAGACTTAATGATTTAAACTTAACCTGGTTTTAAAAATACAGATTAAACATAGTAGCAATCTGTAGGGGAGGCAATATAGAATATACAAAAGTAGAGAAATGTTTGTAAAGAGAATAAACCCACTATATAGCAAACATATTCATAGGTCTGTGTATATTTAAGCCTTACTCAATACTTTGCTGATACAGAGTATGATTCCATATCTGACACATAAGAGCATACATAGGTAGGTCCTGGTCTGTCAGGGTCGGAATCCTATTAAATTATCACAGTCGTAAGTAATGTGAACTATCTTCGTTACACTCGTGCCTCTCAAACGTCAAATAGCAGAGGCAGCTTTGTGAGCTGTTGTGAAGGAGAATGCAGTGGACGGCACAGCATGCTCAGCACCGTGTGATCACTGCTGTTTCCAGTACCGGCACATAAGAATACCCACGTCATGGCTGTAGAGTGTGTGCATTAATGTTACATACACTATAGTCCTCATGATGGCTTCTCACAGCATCCCCAGATCTCTTCCACTCAAAGACTTGTATCTATACATCCTGTAGTGCTTTAAATGGATATGGCACCCATAGACTCACGTGCTTGAATACTTGGCCAGTAGGTGGTGACCCTATTAGGAGGTGTGGCCTTGCTGGAGTAGGTGTGGCCTTGTTGGAGTAGGTGTGGCCTTGCTGGAGTAGGTGTGGCCTTGTTGGAGTGGGTGTGGCCTTGTTGGAGGAAGTGTGTCCCTGTCGGGATGGGCTCTGAAGTCCTAGATGCTCAAGCTTCTCCCAGTGTGGAACATAGTTCCCTTCTGCTGCCAAGATGTAGAACTCTCAGCTCCTTTTCTAGCACTATGTCTGCTTGGATGGTGCCATGCTTCCCACCATGGGGGTAACGGACTAAACCTCTGAAACTGGAAGCCAACCCCAATTAAATGTTTTCCTTTATGAGTTACCTCGGTCATGGTGTCTCTTCCCAGCAGTAATACCCAAACTAGATACCTCCCCAGTATTTAGGACAACTTTCTTATTCCCTGTTTCTTACTTCTTTGCAGTCTTCAGAACTCAGTTTGGTTACTTATTCATTGAGAGCTTCCCCAACTACCTAATCTCAATTACTCCTGGAGACTTTTTCAAACAAACAAACAAACAACGACTGGATTCTGAGAAAGTTAGCACTCCGCATTCGGGGTCACCAGAATACCACTTCCTCTAATTATGTCTAGCTACAAGTTGGAATCTAAGTAAGAATTATTTGGCCTTAAGAAGTTAAATAAAATACTTTTATGTTGTTAACTTCAGTTTCTAAAACGAAAAATGAGCGACTGTTTTCCAAAGTTAACTTTTTAATTCTAAAAGTTTTGGTCTTGTGAACAACTTGAAATATATTGTGGTTTTAACTTAAAAAGAATAAAAATATCTCAGATAAATGATTTTGTTATAAGCACACTGAAAAGAATACCTAAACAGTACACCTAAACATTCTCGCTCTCAGCCTTCTAAAAGATAGCGTAGAGTCAGGCCTGGAAAGGTGAGGGTGTCGCTATTTTTAGTCTACATCCACAGTACTGTACCATTCAAGATCTTCTCAATCTGTTTTCATTTCTTTCTTCCTTAATAATCCGATTTTGCTACAAATTGATTGCTCAACCTCCTGTGTCCTTTCCATAAAATCCAAAAGGTTACTAAAGTCCCAAGGTGGAGAAATGGCTTTTTGGAAATGGTTACACTACAAGGTCAATTTATTAAATGTGATCTATGAGGCCACTAATGCTTTATTCCAAAATTGACTTTCACAACATGAACTGAGCCTTTTTGCTGTTAACCCTGCTGGATGAATTTTTGCTTAGAAAGAATACTGAAATAAAATGCATTTTATGACTGGTTCTGAAGAATTAAATGTCTCCCTAATATGTAATTTCTAGAGAAATTACCTACTTCGAGTGAAACACACAGCTCATTTTTTTGAGCTCTAGCCCACGAGGAAAGGTGATGATGCACTGAGCTCTAACAGTCCTTCATCCGTTTAAGATGACGAACGCGGCATGTTGGGAAGAAGGTTGAAACTGACTTTAGAGGTCCTTCATCAAGTCCCAGCCTGTGACTGTAGCAACTGCTAATTGTCCTGTAGAAGTGCATCGTCCTCACTTGTAAACTACAGGACTGTCCTTCACATCGGCAATCCGAGAGTTTCTAGGTGATGATGCATTAAATGTGCAGGCTCCCGAGATTGCAGTAGAAAGTGTTATAAACATTTCCACGCTTAGGTTGTATGCATAGGCTTGTTGTTGTTACGTATACGTTATACAACATCATTAACAACGTACATTTCATAAGCTCTCGGGGTATCCTATAGGAAGTAACTATACTATGGCAACGAGCTATCCTACAGTAAGACTTATCAAGGTAGACCCATTCCTTGTACATGCTTGGATCCCTAGCATTTTCTGGAATAGTTTTCTTTGTACAGGCCATGTTGGTTGCCAGACCTGTGTATTGTGTGGCCTTTCCAAAAGCATTATTCATTTAGGAAGTATAAAGTGGCCTCTCTTGAGGTTATGAATTTCCATCTCTGTCTTTTGTAATAATTGTCAAGTAATTTTGTATGCAGTAAAATTATACTAGTGAAGATCACATGATGCAACCATGGTCCCGTGACACAAGTAGGGTTAATGATCTCATAGGCTGAACTGTAGGGTGTGCGGGTGGGCACAGAGGTATGAGACGGTTACTGAGAACCCACTACTGGATGATATGGTCACTGGGGTCTATGTGTCCAGGAGGATTAGTGATGCCAGCCTGCAAATAACTTTTTAGCCCAAAGGACCGACCACTTAAAGTCTTAGGATCTCTGGCATGCTGTCTCCAAATGTAAGAGTGACTCTGATTCTCTCACAAGAATTTTCTGAAATTTTTTTTCCTACTTAAAACGCTTCCATGATTGATTTTGCTGTCTCAATCAGAGCATCGATACCTAACTTTTTCATACACAAAACTTGAAAACTTTAGCACACTAAATTGAAATGCAATTAAAGCATTTAATAATTCACTTAAAAAACATTATCAAGTATCTGTTACATGCCTATCAATCTCATAATAGTCTTTTCATCCAATTGAGACTTAAGTTCATACAGTTGCAGGAAGAACCATTTATGTTTCAGAGAGACAGAAGCAGTTTTGACTAATGTCTCTTTTCTGCGGCATTATAAAACTAAGTTGTGACTAGATACCATTATATCTAAGTTTTCACCTTTTTTTTTCTTCACTTAACAGGGAATGTCCACTTTTTAAAAAAAAAAAAATTGGATATTTTCTTTACTTACATTTCAAATGTTATCCCTTTCCCAATTTTCCCTCTGGAGTCCCCCTATCCCTTCTGCCCTCCCCCTTCTTCTATGAGGGTGTTCCCCCACCTACCCACTCCCTCCTTGCACTGGCATTTCCCTACATGGGGGCATTGAGCCTTCACAGGGCCAAGGGCCTGTCCTCTCACTGATGCCTGATAAGGCCATCCTTTGCTACATATGTGGCTGGAGCTATAGGACCCTCCATGTGTACTCTTTGGTTGGTGGCTTAATCTCTGGGGCTTCTGGTTGGTTGATATTGTTGTTCTTCCTATGGGTTTGAAAACCCCTTCAGCTCCTTCAGTCCTTTTCTGACCCCTCCATTGGGGGGTGGGGGGCATTTTCAGGCCAATGATTGGTTGAGAGCATCTGACTCTGTATGTGTCAGGCTCTGGCAGAGCCTTCCAGGAGACAGCTACATCAGACTCCTGTCCTGTCAGTTTGCACTTCTTGGCATCCACAGTATTGTCTGGGTTCGGTGACAGTATATAGGATGGATCCCCGGGCGGGGCCATCTCTGGATGATGACCTCAGTCTCTACTCCACGCTTTGTCTCTGAATTTCCTCCTGTGAATATTTTGTTCTCCCTTCTAAGAAGGATGAAAACATCCATACTTTGGTCTTCCTTCTTGAACTTCATGTAGTCTGTGGATTATATCTTGGGTATTCTGAGCTTTTGAGCTAATATCCATTTATCAGTGAGTTCATACCATGCATGTTCTTTTGTGATTGGGTTACCTCACTCAGGATGGTTTTTTCTAGTTCTATCCATTTTCCTATGAATTTCATGAAGTCATTGTTTTTAATAGCTGAATAGATATACCACATTTTCTGTATCCATTCCTCTGTTGAAGGGCATCTGGGTTCTTTCCAGCTTCTGGCTATTATAAATAAGCCTGCTATGAACATAGTGGAGCAGGTGTCTTTGTTATATGTTGAAGAATCTTTTGGGTATATGCCCAGAAGTGGTATAGCTGGGTCCTCAGGCAGTTCAATGTCCAATTTTCTGAGGAACCTCCAGACTGATTTCCAGAGTGGTTGTACCAGTCTGCAGTCCCACCAACAATGGAGGAGTGTTCCTCTTTCTCCGCATCCTCGCCAGCATCTGCTGTCACCTGAGTTTTTGATCTTAGCCATTCTCACTGGTGTGAGGTGGAATCTCAGGTTGTTTGGATTTGCATTTCCTGATGACTAAGGATGTCGAACATTCACCTGTTAATGGCAGTATGTTTTATAGTATACAGTACTAGTTATTTTGAATACTAGCAAAAAGTTTTTAAAATAACCTTCTTGTTATTGTATTTTACATGTTATTTCGAAAGTAGTGTACTCCCAATATAGTGTGGGATGAGGGAAGGGATAAGGCTCCTGAAGTCCAAAAGGAAACAGAGAGACTTAAAACAAAAGGTCATAGCATAAACGGACTGATGCAGCAGATCAGGTGTGACACAGCTAAAACAGGAGGATGCATTGGAAGTGGCAGAGGTGACAGTGGCTAATCTTTTGAGTACCCAGCCATTAAAGGCTTTTTCTTACCAAGAAGTAAGGTTTTGGTTAGTTGGTTTGTTTCTGTTTTGTCTTAAAGCAGAGGGAAGCCTTGAAAGTACTTAAACAAAGGAGAGAAATGTCTGGGTAGTTTTGAAGAGTTTTCAGTCAGCACATCCAGGTAGAGCTCACTCTCTGATTACTACTGAGCACAGACAAAATGTAACACTGCAGGAGGCAACCACGGAAGAAGGAAAGTCCAGCAGGGAGTCCAGGAGACTCATGGTCTCCAATTTCTTAATTCTCTCACTTATGACAGTGAATAACAGTTGAGGTTGAATGCTCCAGAATTTTTATGAAATCTCATATTATCTCTAATAAAAATGTTTCAGGCTAGCATTTTTAAAGAACATCTTTAGTGTATACCTTCAAGAATAATAGTATGTCTATTAAGGCAGATTTAGGCCTTAACGTTTAAGCACATGGCATATTAAA
Source organism: Rattus rattus (assembly GCF_011064425.1). Classification (NCBI taxonomy): domain Eukaryota; kingdom Metazoa; phylum Chordata; class Mammalia; order Rodentia; family Muridae; genus Rattus; species Rattus rattus. The sequence continues at coordinate 25,905,732 of NC_046156.1, forward strand.
GACTGGGCGGCCATGTTTTGTTTAGGATGGAAAAGGACAAAAATCACCAGTGGTTCCCTTCCCCACCTGCCCTGCTTATAGCTTCAGACCTATGGGAATCCCTTCCCTCCCAGGTTAGCTCATTGTGGATTTCCACTAAACCAGCTGGATTGTTCTTAGCAGGCCTCCTCCTTCAGTTATAAATTTCTGTTCTTCTAGGTCTCTGTGAAGACTTCTTTTAGTGCATCAA